>NW_020537324.1:64073763-64098483 GCF_003426905.1 Ctenocephalides felis
CCGATCATACTACTCTTTCAAATATCTACTAAAGCGTAAAGGTTAGCAACCATTAATTTAAGGAATGTTTGCCGAACAAAAATCTGTTACAGCTTTCGTCCTGATAGCAAACTACAACTCTAGTGTTCTGACAAATGAGACTACGTCGAGTGGCACACGGTGTCTCATTCGGGCAAATAACTGCGCAGAATACCATACATCGTAGCCGTAGTCGTGATAGTTGCATATATTCAGATATATTTATTTAGTAGAAGTGTTTTGATTACTCTGCCAACTGCTGTTGTGAAATGAACAACGAAAGTCGAAAGTCGTATAATACATATGAAAAATGAAATTTGTCCCTTAGGAAAATTGCAGTGGCAATACAAAGGTAACACACGATCCTCTAGAAGGATTTTTTTTAATTATACATTAAAAACAATTATCGATCAATAAGAAAATAACATATAATAGGCAGGAGTATCTACTCTATTTCTACTTTCATAATAATTATGCTCTCAAGTTATATCTGTCACAAAATAATTCAAAAATCTTAAGGCTGTTTCTGACTATCCATAATACGTTTTAGACGTTCTTAAACCAAAGAAATAGCAAATAAATTGTAATTGTAAATTTTATAAAAATAATTATAATTTACCATATTAAGTATAATGTACTAGTAATAATTTGTGTATTATTTTTATGTATTTAAATTTATGAATTCTCTAATTCAAAAGTAATAAACGTTTTCTATAAAAATCAAACTAGAAATACATGTTAAGAATTTATTTTAAACTACAATATAAACTAGCTGAACAATATCAAACAAATTGATAAAATCAACAAAAAGCGTAAAAATGTGCTCCAATTAACGCTTCGCTTACATCGAATAGCGCGCCCTGTTTTGTGTTGTCGGAATCGAGATATTTGGCTAATCACAGAGTAAGTTGCACTGGTCGGACATCGGACGAAAAATATGGGTTTATTTACAAAATAGAAAAAATTTATTACTATATTTTACTTCTTTGTCAATTTAAAAAAATAATAAATAAATTCTTGATTTTTTATTAATTATTTCGATTATTTCTATATTTAAGGAACTTCTTGTAACTTTTCTTAAGGTTAAATGCCATTTACAGCTACTTACTATATACAGTCATAACCTGAAAAACCTAGGCAACTAAACGTTTCAGAATATTTTTTAATTTGTCATTTAATAAACAAATGGTTACTGTTTTATCCGCATGAAGAAAATAATCGTCAATACACAAAAGTCTGTTTCCATGACGAGTATATTCGTCAATCACATTTAACTTGTAGAATAGAGTAAATAACAAATAATTACGATTACTTTCCAAGAAAATAAATATGTTTGATATTGCTTAAGTAATGTGAAATGATAATGAATGGTGTATTATTATTGTTAACTCCAAACACGTACATATGCACATATATACACATTCTGGCGAGTTCTCTTTTTCAAAAATAATAAATGTTTGCTTTAAAAATTAAACACGAAAAAAAATAATAATATATACTACAATATAATGACAATTTTTTTGTGAAACAATAATTTGGTTATCAAACAAATTGATAAAATTACTAGAAACCGTAACATATGAGCTTTGAAGATATGAGGAATCCATTAATAAATATTTACTTGATATTTAATTTGACGGATTATTAACGAGTTTATATATTTGTCTATATAATTGATCAAATGTCAAGTGTGAGATGCAGAATGACATGAATGCTATAGCATCCAAATTTTAAAGTCAATCATTTTGAATTTAATGTTATATAATCTTACGTAATTATTATACCTGTCAATGTATTGACTAATTGATCTTTTAGGTTCGTATTATTTAATCAAAGCAAAAAAGTGGTAAGCAAGAACTATGGAGGGAGATAGTAAGGCAAAAAATCTGCCTCATTATTTACAAAGAAAAGGATATATGGTGCACTATATAATCATACACAATCAAATAAAATAAAATTGCAAAGATAACTTGCAAAATGTATGTCAACAAATAAACATTAAAAAAAAACTTTTCCTGTAATCACTAATTAGCTTGGGCGAGCACATTACGCAAAATAGAAGCGTAATACTTGACGTGGATGCTATAACATTGATCGCATTAAAAGATTAAAATATAGGCAATACTTCAGAAGTCATATATTGCAACATATTCAAAGTATATCGACATCGAAACAATTATACGGATTTCGTGCACTCGTCGACGGAAATATATACACAATCATATAATATGGCACTGACAATGTGTGGCAGCGCAGGTGGCGTCAGCCGTTCATGGATTATCGGTCGGAATCCTTGATTAATTCTCTTTTAATCCGAGCCGCAGAGTATGGTGGTGGTGCCTCCGGACTGAACCGCCGAACCGCCGAACCGCCGAGCCGGCGCTCATTGTTCGCCTCCTGTCGATTGCAAATATCAGCGACCTCGGTGCGAACTATTACATTTCGTGTGAAAACAGGTGCATTGTTATACGCGGAACTGAATTTGACACATATGAATTGTAATGATTCTGTTTTTGATAGTTTCGATTTAGGTTATGAAATTTCATTCGGGTGTGCAAAATTTCGAAGTAGGAAGCATCGTGCATGTAAACGTATTTTATAGATTTTACATATATTGATATTAACGAAAAATGAATAAATAAACATATTAAGTATTTCTAAATTATTTCTTCTATTAAAATAATTTCATTCGATTATATATATATTTTTTTATTAATTTCAATTGTTTCCAATTATCACTAATTATTTTGTTCGAAAAGCAGATATTTAAGAGGGTAGTATTCTAATCCAGAATTAAAAAAAATCGATTTTGTTTTTTTGCATAATTCAAGGTTCATAAATATGTGTAATAAGATTTTTCAAAGTTGTATTTAGTTTTAAAGATGAAGCTTTTAGGTACGATTAATTTTCCTCTGTTTCCTTCCTCCGCAAAATGCAAATTTTCTTGACATTTTCGATACGATACTCACGATTTCTCTACTTCTGCTCGACCGATTTGCTTGAAATTTTTTTCAATAAAGTGGAATAATAATAATAAGTGGCAGATAATAAATATAACAAAATAACAATAAAAAAAAATATAATAATAATAATAATAATAATAATAGTATAATAATATATTATTATTGTTAGCGGTTACAAATTGCTATTTATGAGATCATTGAATTTCTCGTTTATAAACTTTTCAATATCATCTATGATCATCCCCTACTTCAGATTTTTACTATTTTTAAAAAGCTTGCAACTATAAAAAAATGAAAAAAAATCTTTCAGACACTCACTATTTTCTGAAAAAACAAATCCATTTTTTAATTTATCCGGATTTAATACGTTTGCGACATTATTCTAGATCTAATCTAATAATATATAATTTTTTCAGATTATTTGGAGGGCTGAAATCCACGGTATGGACAGGTGCCAATTTTATGAGAACCCCCCTTCATCACCTTCTAGAATTAAATCTTCATCCATTTTATTATATTCTCAAAATATACAATAGTAAATAATAAACATACAATATAGTAAAAATATTGTTTGCCTTTTCTTAACCGCATTCCAAAATTGGACTAAAATAACCCCTTGAATGTGTATGAATAATAAGTTCATTTATATTTTTAAAAGATATTTTGGTTTTAGTTTATGTGAAAAAATATTTATTACAAAAGCATAATGTATCACAATTATACAGGAATAAAATAATTCATTCCGCTATTCCAGTAAAATAAAATAATAATAGTCCAAGCTAAAAAAATATAATAAATTGCAATTATTAATTATAGGGCTTTCATATTTTTAATCGCTATTTATAACAATAACTACACATAAATATGATGATGAAGATGATTCTCCTTCGATTCTCTCTAATTATTCACAAACCTGCATTTCACAAGAAATATTCAGAGAGACAGTTAATTGTGTAATAAGTAGCAATAATTTGTTAATAATTGAAATATCTGATATTACAAACTCATATGTGATATATATATATATATATGTATATAAAATTTATTATTATCATAAATTGTCATTCAGCTAATAAATCTCATGGAATAATTATCTATTATTTTACCAATGAAATTAATTATTTTATTAATTAGTCAGAATCGCATTTGATGCCAATAATTGTCAATTCCAGCGATGAATCCAATCAACATAATTATATTGATATTTATTTCATCATTATCAATTTATCATGAACAAATACATCAGTTACCAGAGTTAAAAAAATAGCTGACGTTCACCATTCCTCCGTAGCACTCAATGAAAATTATACGGATCATCAATTTAGGGTCGTTTGAAGGGATGAAAAGAAATATATTTTAAGCTGCAAATTCCGTTTTATATAAGCCGTATTTTTGCAATATATCAAATGCGTTTCAGTTTTTATCATCACTCGAAACTTTTTGCTACGAATCGCATTACCTTTTATTGTCGTATCTCAATCATTTATAAAACTACGAGGCAAAATAAAGAGAAAAATCCAGAAATAAAAGTAAGTGCTCAATCGACGAAAACGCGCGATATGTTTTTCATTGTGTATATAGGCGTTGGGATTTAGCCGGTTTATATATCGTTCCGTTCAATCGAATAAGAAAAACAGTTTTATCACGCAAAGTCTAAACTGGGGCGAGCTTTTTATACTGATATCCACAGATGGATGCGACAATCCTTTGCGATGTAATACTGGCTAATAAAATGTGTACTAGTAGAAGCAATGATAATTTTCAAAGTTAATCAATTAATACCAGACCACAACAGGTAAAAAATGGTTTACCCTGTGAAGAACCATATTTACCCACTCGTCATGAACTTGATATGGAAATCACAAAACTGATCATATTAGATAAGTACTTCTGATTACCAGCTTAATTTCTAGCAAGTGGAGAATGAAAAAAAAATTTAACAGGCAATTTTAATGCAAAATACGTTAAAAAATAATTGCCATAATATTTTTTTAGAACTGAATATTTAGTATAATAATTTGATAAGTTTTAACTCACAGCGAAGCAGACGTGTCAGAGAATTCATGCACCTACCTGAAACAAGAAAAAGAACATAATTAATATTTGAAAATATTGTACGTACTACACATAATAATCACTAAATATTTTTTTATAGGAAAACGGATAGTAATTGTATTACGAGAAATGAAGAATTAGCTGGACTTAAGGAAAGTTGCAAAAAGTTCCCGGAGCGTATACATAATCAACTTAATCAACGGGAAATGAGATTCAGCAATTTAGGTAAAATATTCAACTGTTAAAAACTAATCAAGATAAATTCCTATTGATATCTTACAATCGTATAATATCTGTAATTGTATAAATTAAATTAATTTGTTTGAATTTCTTTTCTCGAATTCTAAAAATGTATTTTATTCGAGTGTGAACGTAAACTGTAATCAGTAGCTACCTACGAGGCACGGAAGGTCCTTCATGCTTCGATATAGATTCTGATGAAATTCTGACAAAATTCTATGATTTGACGATTATAGTATGTTATTTCGGACTATCGTTT
This sequence comes from Ctenocephalides felis, assembly GCF_003426905.1. NCBI lineage: Eukaryota > Metazoa > Arthropoda > Insecta > Siphonaptera > Pulicidae > Ctenocephalides > Ctenocephalides felis. The sequence continues at coordinate 64,079,299 of NW_020537324.1, forward strand.
CATAAAGTTTCAACAAGATCGTCAAAAAAAATTTTTTTAACGATTTAATTACGAAGAAACGGTCCGACCGATCATTGCGCGGCCAAAAACCAATCAACGCGATTTGTAAGCAACAAGTTTCGAACAGTTTTTGAATTTTCAAAAACGATTCAATATTGTGGGTTAAAACGTGAACATGTTTCAGCCCACTTTTCTTCTAATTACAAAGAAACGTCTCAGCCGATCGTCGCGCAAAACAGACCAAAGCTAGTCAATATCGAGTGGCTTATAATTTTTTGAAATTGAAACAACCCTTTTTGAGAAAACTTTGACAAAAGGTCAGAAATCGGCTAACTCACACATTTTTTTCCAAATTTTGTCTAATTCGATTCAGAATGACTGAAAACGTCGAGAAATACAATTAGTAAATCGGATTTTTTCGCGAATACAGGCTTTTCCTTCGGGAAGTTCATTATTTCTTTAAAAATTATTTGTAAATAAAAACTGGAAAAACTTATAGAAAAACAATTAAATCACACATAACTTAATAAATCCGTCGGAACCTATTTTGTTTGCTTGACATAATAATTAAGGAAGGATTTGCTTGACGTTTTATAACATTATATAATGGCCATCAGTTACAATATATCCTACTAAAGTAGAGCCTCGATTAACCTAGTTAATCGGGGACTATTTGTTGTCGATAGGCATTCGGATAATGAAAAATCCGGATAATCGAATGTATGAAAAATAATATTGTGTATTTATTAAAAATAACAAATACATACACTGATATCAACGAGAATAATGTTTGTTAAGAAATTAACACTTCCTTATTATATTTTCTTAGATTACATGTATATTTTCTTAGATTACATACATACACGAAAGTGCAGTATTAATCATTCAAAAATTCGACTTGTACATATAAATTGGTCGTGGTACGTAGTCCGGATAATAGCAACTGCGTTTAACCGAAGGCCGAATAAAAGAAAGTTCTAGTGTACTAAATCTATAATTAATTAAATTTCTTACTATTAAATTAATATTTAAAACTATTAAAAATATAATAAATAAAAATTTGAGATGAGGGTTTTTATTTAAATTTATTCCGCATATTAAAAATTATTTATAAAGAGCAAAGCATTGAAACGATCTGCGGAACAAATAATTTCTCTGGAATAAAAGTTTGCTATTGGAATTTCATAACTTATATCTAAAATTTAAGGGGGTTGTTCTTTTTTTATTTTTCTTTGTTTCGGTTTTGAGATTTTTTGATATTATGAAAGATAAAACCCTTAGAATCATTTCAAAAAAAAAATCATCTCAATATCTATTTTTTTGACGAAGTTATAGATATATATATCTCTATATGTATGATCCTCTGAAAGCGTTTTTTTATCGCTCCGCAAACTATTGTATGCCAGATTCCTCTTTTTCATTATAATACCTCATGCACATGACCTTTTTAATGTGTCAGCATCTTTGAACACCATGGTGTATTTAGTACATTAAATTGAATGGTGTATTCAGTACATTATATTAAGAACTTTAAATACGTTTTTCTCAAATTGACTTTTTTCAATGCGGTGCCACAAATTAAACAAAAACTACAAGTCGGATCGACTTGCATTTTTTTTTAATTTGTTCACCACTGCAATACCGAGTCCCCCTACCTCAAACAACTTGATAACATTACGCAAAAAAATTTTGCGAAGCTTCTCGCCCCAAAAAAAGGCCTTTTTTGACACTTTTTTTTAAATAGCTGCCATTTTTTCCTTCTTGCTTTTTTTCTTTTATTTTGGTAGGGGGACTGGAAACAAACTTCTTCTTCAACGTAATTTCTTTTTTTTTGTTTCGGGCGATGCGCAACGGATTTATCTTTGGCACCGCAAAAGAGATCGATTTTGCAAGACCGACTTTGGCGCCCCCTGGTTAAAAAATGACGGCGCAAAAAGAAAAGAAGAAAATCACGTAATATTCTATGATTTTGTAATTTTTGTTTAAAAAAAACCGCATGTCTCTATGATAAATACATTTCGAGAAAAAACAAAAACAAATACCTTGCATTTTTTGTAACGAAAAAAGAACAACCCCCTTAATAGTTATCAGTCCATAAAAAGTGAATAAAAAAATTATTATAATAAAATAGCTAAAGTTTGCCAGAAACACATGTCGTACACCCATCTACAAATCATTCTTTAAACACTCCTCGCATCAAAAACGATTCTCAAATCCATCCTAAAAACTATTACATTTCCCGCAAAACTATTAATAATCTCGAATACGTCTTAACTTTTTCTTTATTTCTCTTCCTCGCCACGGATACCTCACGGAGATCTTAGCACAGACTCGATATGATTGACGTACAAGAGCCCCGTGGTCTCGGACGTTTACCTAAAAGCACACGAGCGGGAATCGGACGAGGCGCGGCGGGAATCGGCGGGAATCAGCGGGATTAGCATCCCGTAGCAGAGAGAGCTCCGATGATGGAGCGAAGTGGATTTACGCAAGACACGGTGCCAAATGGACCCCGAAATAGGTCACGGAGTAAAACTCTGGCGACGGTAGACGGTAAAGCTCTGCGGAATCAACGAGTAGGTTTTTAAGATGAGGATGTATGGAATCGTGTGCAGGCCGGTTATATAACTTGAGAATTATAATGATATAGAGCTTAGAGAAGTGTATTCACAAAAGCGCGGAATCATTATATACTATTAAGATAATCATCATCTTTATTTCTATCTCTGTCCATTTTTTACCCTCTACTTACTTCTCCACTAATGTGTTTTCAACTTCGAGGAATAAAATGTCAATTTGTGGTATAAGGGAGACTGGGTACAGTAGTGACAGTCGTCAAAATATGTGTAGTGTGTCGTCATAATAGCTAAACTACACTATTTGTAAGATAGGGTCCAAAGGGACAAAAATGTGGTATGTTTATTCGAACAAGTTTCTATTATTGCATTGAGTCAAACATTAGCAAGATCTGTAGACCGAATTTTAGAGTCAAAAACAAGTTTCTTGGTTCGATTTCTTTTAATAATAACTGTTACTTGTATACCGATAGATCACTTTATTATATTGCTGTAAGTTGAACCTTAGTAGTTAATTGCCATCAATTAGTTTTTGCGTAGATGATTTAGCTCAGTTATAATGATGATTTATTTCCAAAAGTGTAATTGTGAGTTTTGTTTTTTTCGGGTGAAGATTAATAAACAGATGAAGATAAATCTAATTTAATTACAAAAGAAAAAGGGAGACGAAAATTCAATACAAGTAAAAAAAATACAACTTAACTTTGTTTAAAAAATTATGTTTTGTTATATGTTATATTATACTAATTAGCTTTGTTTAAATTATTATTTTGTGCTGTCTTACACATTTCTGACAATAAAAGTGGTTATAAACCATTTTGGTGTTAATAGCTATTGTTTTTTACCCTGTATTCATGCCTGTCACAAACGTCTACGAATATGTGGACGGTTGCGACACTTACCCTTTGATTTTATGATACATCGTATTTAAGGACAGTATTTGAGCATTTTCAAACAGACAAATTTTCAAGTTACCATTTAATCTACTTTTCTCCCCGCTAAGTTACCAAAATCAATGTTAATCAGAAAAATATGACGCAATCGTAGTCTCCCCTACTAGATGGTCTTGAAAAAGAAAATTCTCTAGCAAATATGTAAGTAAAAAAATAATGAATATTTTATGTGTATTGTGAATATATTATAAACTACTTTTCTGTTGGAATGTATATTTAAAATAACACATACCCCTTTACGTAATATGAGTTGTTTGTTTAGGTGTTACCGCCTAAAGCTCAACCCTAGTCTAATATAATTTTATTGATATAAATTAATACTCTTATAATTTGTTTTATTTCTCGAGTTCAAAAAATAAAATAATTCTTTATATTGGAAGACATCTAGTCTATAAAAAGTCCCTCTTATCATTAATCCGTTTTCCTAAGAAATTCAGCTTCCTTGAACTCGCCACCAAAAACCCAGGTAAATATATGGGCTGAGTACTGAATGTAATAGGAAGTTGCTTGCACCCAAAAACAAACCAATCTAAAAAAAATTAAAACTTTGTAAATTAGTAATATCTCAATATTCATCTAGGTAATACCAGTCTTGACTCAGCAATCAAATAGGAAACAAGTATTAACTCAACATTCAAACATATACCATCAACTTTAAAATCATAAATTATACCAGGAAGGCCAGCCGACCAGACTCAAAAGGAAAATTCCTCGAGATTTATTATAGTTTATTTTTATATATATATTTTTTTCTCTATATTTGTCTTTAGTTTTTTCTTTTTATATATTAACTATAGTAGATACACCACTGGGCGTATGTACTAATTTGTAAACAACCAATTGTAAACACTTGTCAGCATTCTCTGCTAAATATAATTATTTTTATAGATTGCAGAATGAAAAAAAAAAAAAAAAAACTTTAAAATCATATCATCTGATCAATAAACAATAGTTTAAACTATTTATCATCTTTTAATCAGTCTGGTATAGCCACTAATTAATTATGCCTGGAATTATCCGCCGAAATTGTAGTGTACTGTTTTAACATCTCGATGAATCACGAGCTCTTTCTACAATTCGAGTTATGAACTTGGTTCAAAACAAATTGCTTTTTGGCAATAATAATTTCTAAATTTTTCTTATATATATCATCATTTAAATAAATTGACTTTTTGACAGTTCCTATCTAATCATTACCCCCACTTTAATTCCGTTGACAAACTCTAAAATGATTTATCAAAATTTGAAGAGCCGTTTAGGAGAAGTTTAGTGACAACACACGGACAGATAATTTATATATACATAAGATATACATATATGTATGTATAATTTGCTCTTCCTTCTATCTACAAAAATTTCAATAAATTTCTATTTATTAAAGACGCAATTAAAAGCATCCTAATAATTAATGTAGGTAATAGTACTAGCACCGGCGTGGCGCTCATCAGCAAAAGCATGCGGCGCGATTAATTCTGTAATGCGATGCACAACAAGCGGAACTATATACCTGGCTGCTACGAATTATTAAATGGTTTATCTTGATTGAATTAGTTAATGCAGAACGCCGTTCAGCGTAATGATAATACTATGACGGTACGCATGCCAGAAATTGTTCGGATATGTTTGTCGCAATTGTGTTGCTTCCCGGATCAACAGTGAATATTATCATAATTCAACGTGAATTGGAATTATGCATATTTCGATATTTGGATACAGTGATATTTGATAATATTATCTTATGTTATAATAATTGTTTTATAAGATCTGTTTAGGTAAATCATAAATTCATACACACACACCCGTCCACCACCACTATCTGAAAGAAAAACAAGTAAATCATGGTGTTATGTGCCGACACTTATGTCTCTATGTACCAACAATTAACAATATTTACTATCTCTATGGATATATTTAAGTACCGCTCTCTGTTAATAGACTCGATATTTTTTATTTAACGATACTATTGTAAAGTCGAGGACAACCCTTGCCCACGTTGTCAAATTTTAAACAAAAGCTTTTCTATCGCTGTTAGCGTTTGGAACAGCGATATTTTGTTTATGAACATAATTTTTAATTGTTGTTTAATTGTTTTATAAACTAATAAGATGTATTACCATATTTAAGCTAGATTCAACATATATAAATATGACCTCCAAATAGCTTACATGTGGTTGGGGTAAAAATAACACTTGAAACCTAAACCACCTAAAGAATTTCTATAAGAAGGAATTAGCTGAGAATTTTACCGAACATAGATAGTGTTTTGATTGATATGCCTTATTTGTTGTAATGTAGTTGGTTTGGTTTTCACAGAAGAACTGCTAAAAGTCACATTGGACCTTTTATAATTCATACTATATTACTATTTTGAGGGAAAGTGGTTTAAGATTAATACTAACAATCATATACTTAAATACACCAAGAAGTTACAAATGCGAGCATTTAAACGAAAAAATTGCCTCAAAACAAATTGCTGTAACTTCCCGTACCAAAAGTTATTATTCATAAAAAAGATTCAATTTTTTCAGAACTTTGAAAAAAATAGATTTTTGAGAATATTAAAACTTTGAAAAATTTGAATTTTTTTTATACTTTGAAATATTTTGGAAATTTTGAATTCTTTGTCAAAGCAAATGCGATACGTTAGCTGCCTACAAACTATAGATCTAAAAATTATCTGATGTGTATATGTCTAATGATCATTTTTGACCGCCAAATGACAATTTTTTCTATTTTTTTACGAGATCTCCGAAACCGCTAGACCTGCCTTCCCAAAAATTTCATAAGATCTTTATTTCAATACAAACAAAATGTTTTATGAATTATTCAAATCGGGCGCTCTGTTCTCTCAAAGACTGATATATCGTTTTTGGCAAATTTGGCAAACTTGCCTTTGCCAAATACTAATCAGCACGTCTCCTTATCAATAGAAATCGAATGTTTTTTTAATCATTCATATCGATTGATTCATGCGCCTAAAATCGTGGACGAAAAATAGTTTCCAAGCATACATACATACACACACGCACACAGACACACACAAACACAGACACACTTCAATTTTTCTAAGGTATGCCAAAATGTTCAGAAAATTTTGAAACGTAAAATTATATAAAAAAATGTTCGATTTTTTTGTGATTTCTATAACTTACCTACCCTTAATAACCTTACGGGAAGTTTAAAAAAATAAAAGACTTCATATTTCCGTAATGCCTCACGATTTGTTAAACACATTTCTCTGATGTGAAGTTATTTTACATAAAAAACAAAGACAACATTAAATAAAGCAGTGATAATTTCGTACATATAATAATAATTCTTAATTCCACTTATACTAATAACCAAATAAAATCTCAACAAAGCTTATGCTTAATGTTCCACATAGTTAAATTCGGCACCAGCACGAGCGACCATATTCCGGAATTCGCGGCTGAGCTGAGAGCGTGTTGCAACACTTGCATAGAGTGCCTTGGCCGACCGAGCTCGATGCAATTTCGCCGGTAACTTTTAGCGGTTTTCACTTGCACAAGAGCGGTTGAAATTTCAACATAACTGATACAATTTCGAATACTATTCTTAGAATACACTTGAGTTTTATTGTTTGCTTGAAATGCATACTGTTGCATGATTACGCACAGTTCGACATAAACTGACCCTACTTACAAGCTGTGATATAATAGAAACTAGTGGTGCATGGCATCGTGCCTTAAGGAAAATTGCTGGTACTTCCCGTACTGAAAACTAAATTATTAAAAAAAACTTTGCAAAAATTTGAAAAAATTACATTCTTGAGAAATATCGAAATTTTTGAAAAAAATTGACTTTTTTGAAAAATTAGATTTTTGAAGTAAAACTTCATTAGGCGCGACTAGAGTGTAAATCTGTAAAAATGCAACGGAAGTACATTACGAATAATATAGAAATAATTTCTAATCAATAAATGGGATAAATGTTCATTTTTTTATTATTTTCAAGGAACAGGGTAAAATATTATTCTGATTCAGACATTTTTCGTTAAATCAAGATTTGTACTACGATGTAACTTTAAAATGTTTATTTATCTATGCCGATTTCTTTGTTGATATCGGTACACATACAACGTTGATGCCGGTACGCATACAACGACAGATCTCTATTCACATACACGACGACTAATCACAATCGACCCGTATTGAAATGATATCATCGAGTTCATGATGAACAGTTCGGGCGTAACGGACTTCCGTTGCATCCTTAGTCGCGGCTAAAGAAGTTTTACTTCAATAAAATTTACAATATTATAAATGAATATTCTACAAATGTATGTATAAGTTACATCTGTATATATTTCTGCCATATCTTTAAAAAAGTATGGAAACTTTGGCCAAAATGTAAATATCGGTATAGTATCACTTCTTTCGCATTTAGAACTCTTCGTTTTCACCAGTCGCGATGATTTATTCATTTCCGTGTCGGGATAACACGTGTTCCTGACACGCTCAACTGATATACATGAGAGTGTGTATGTAAATGCATGTGTGTTTGTGCAAATATTCCAGATCACTAGATATACTAAGCAAACAGTGATGCATTTTAGAGACAGTGTAACTATACAGGATAATAGAAATTTTAGTTAAAATATTTTATTTCGAAATTAGGCTGCAATACCTTTAACACCTTCACAATTGTGCCAAAATCTAAGACCAAATTAGAATCCAACTATAAAAAGGTATCAAAATTGATGCATTAACTCTATAGGCCAAATTTTTGTTTTACATAAAAAAAACAAGAACACAGAATTAGTAACTATAAGCCTATATATACAAATGAAGACCGAAAAACTGTTTAAACAACTTTTTCAGACATTCAAGTTAATGCGGCCTATAATGATCCCACTTCTGTGAATACAAAATGTTATTTTTGGTTGAAAAGCCTAGCAAAGATAATAAATATTATTATTGGTTGCTTTGACAACGTTATAGAATTAATATTTATGCATCATCTCATAAAAATCCATCATTATTTAGAAAAAAATCGAAAAATTTGGAAAAAAGTTATGTGGGCCAATAGAGTAAAATAGTTAAAGTAAATAATACTACCAAAGTCAATCTAATGGGTAAACTCTGCAGTAAAATAGACAAATGTTGTTTTATGGCTATGTTACGCTGCGGTTTTCATTTAAAATAGTACTAAAAACTAACAAAATTGCTTTGTATTTGCTGCGCGATCAAACTTTCTACACATAAAATCTATCTTCTCGTACGTATTATAAATTCACTTCAAAAAGATGCACTTGTAAGATTCTTTGTTGACGTTAGGTTTTATATCCAAAACTCCTGACTTTTTGTAATACTTTATATGAAAAAAAAACAACTTAACATAGCCTTGCCACAACATTGGACTATTTTATGTCAGAATTAGCCCATGAATTAGAAAGTTCTATAAAATTGGGGAATACAAATATTGCAGAACTGGATCCTATATCCTTTTTAAAAACATTTGTGGGATAACATGGAAGTTTGAGGCATGCCAGATCCGTACATCCTCAATCGACTCATACTGATATATGTATATATAGACCTAAGATAAAATTTCTAGTCTCAAGGCTTAACAAATGGATTAGTCAGATAGTTCATTTCCTCTTCCATTATAATGTATGCCTATACAACAAGGGTGTGCATATCCCGCGATACACTTACTGGTTCCTTCCTATCCCTGGGAAAGAGGTGTGGTTGTGCAGGCATAAATATAAATGATTTCAAATTGATTCCCTTGTAATCTGTAACTCGAGTACACTCGAGCATATATCTAAAATTCCCAAGTGCTACACACCTAACGTTTTGCCTGTACCAAAGTTGTACATCGCATACAACCATAAATCTCCGACATTAATTCTTTTCAGATTGCGAGTTGATTTATAGCGCAAAAGCCCAAACAAAATCTCTACGTACGCGTAAATTAAAAAGACATATGTAACCGATAACGGTAACAGTATTTTGTAAAAAAGATATTTTGAAATTTTAAATTTCACGTTTGAGTAAAAAATATTAAATAAAAAAAATTAATTAAGATATCATGTATCATGATCAAAAAGTTTAATTTTATGTTATCGCAAAGTGCTTTAAAAATTCCAAAAACAAACTATAGGTTAAAACATTTTGAATTCCATATCGAAACTGGTACAACCGTTAGGAAAGCTGTAGTAATAGAAAAGAAGTTCAAAAAAATTTTTTACATACCATTACGTTTCAAAGGTTTTTGAACATTTTGGCATAGTCGCATAAGTGTGTGTATGTATGTATTTATAGAAAGACACAAATTTTCGTTGATTTCAAAAGCAAGAATCGGTCGATTTGAAGAATTTGAAAAAATGATTTCTATTAATAAACTGACCTTGTGATTAGTTTTTGGCAAAAGCAGGTCCAAACGTTTCTAAGGTCTCGGTCAAAAAGTGTAAAAAATGGCGATTCAGTTTCTGAACATCCGATTTGAGTGATTCAAAAAACATTTCACTTCATTCATTCATTAACAGAATGAATAATTAGTTAAATTTTTGTGAAGTTAGGTCCAGCGGTTTTGGAGATCCAGAAAACAAGGGTTAAAAAAATTTTATTTAGCGTTGAAAAATGATTAGACATGTAGACATCAAATTATTAGATATTTTACAGAGATTTTAATAATAAGAATGAATTTTGTTTACATTTGTTCACTTATATAGTTCAAACAAATGCCCTCGACAGTATGGTTCAATCGATTTGAATAGATTTCAAATTTTTTAAGAAGTTTCAAAAATCTCCAACAAAGTCTAATTTTTTGAAAATTTTCGAAGGAAAGTTGAAGATTTTAAAATTTTTAATTACGGTAAAGAGTGTTCCAGCAATTTGCCTTAAATCGATGCCATGTACCACTAGATTAAATAATATTTGAACGAAATTAAAATTTATTTGTAATATATCAACTGAAAATTGTATTGATTGAATTGAACAATCTTGAAAATTCGAAATAATTTTATTTCTAATTATCGACTCGATAATCGATTAAACTTCAATTACTGTATTGAATTGAAACTAATGGGCCAATTGTGCCGCAAAATAGACCAATGTTATGGCAAGACGTTTTGATCATATAGAATTGTACTAAAAAGTGCAATAATGCTATGTGGTTGCTGTGCAGATATAAAACGTAATCTAGAAAACGCAGAAAAAAGCCAAAAAAAGAATCTCAATCTATCAGTGTGTCCTAATAATACAGTGCATATACATAGCCAATAAACCAATGAAATGGCAAGTAAAATAGACCAATGTTATGGCAAGACGTTTTTTCATATAAAATAGTACAAAAAACTGCCATGATGCTATGTGGTTGCTGTGGAGATATAAAAGGTAATCTAGAAAACTTTCTGTGTATCCTAATAATACAGCAAATGTCATTTTGACAGTTTTTAGTACCATCTTATATAAAAAACGTTGCCAAAACTATTTATTTTATATCTATTTTACGAGGGAACTTAAATATCAATTTTTGTTAGAATTATTATTTTGACAAGTAATTGCCAATATTCATATACATAATCTTTAACTTTTGAAGTAAATGTTTGTTATTACACTGTTTGAAAACTTTATCACAAAAGACAATATTAAAAGTAGCACACATGTATTCTACAAAGGCGCTCTTCTCCTAATGATATTGCATTCTCTCGGTTATACACACTTTTATTCCAAGCGCAAGTTGCATTTTCTTGAGATAAGCTCGGTGAGGTATAGGTTTTCCGTTTCGGTCGACAAAGTGCCTCGTATTTACCGCTCAACTATATCGAAGTGAAGTGTTTACGATCGTCTCAAAGCGTCTTGGCTTTGCGTCGCATCGCGTGTATTTATGGGCAGCCCAGCCACGAGGAGCTTCCTAGACAAGGCGCCCCTTTTAGATTGTATATGCAAAATTCATTCAACAATATTTATTTATAATATAAAACTAGTGGGGTGCACGGCATCGTGCCGTAAGGCAAATTGCTGGAACTTCCCGTACCGTAATTAAAAATCTCAAAAAAAATACACAAAATGTGTACATATTCTGAAAATCTTTATAAAATATCTGATAATTTGATTGATGTGCATAACTCCAATCAACATGTTTGACCGCCAAATGACATTTTTTAAACTTTTTCAAAATTCATTGAGAGACCATAACAGCTGGACCTGATTTCCTAAAAATTGAATCAGTTCTTCATCTTGTCAATACAAGTAAAATGATTTTTGAATTAATAAAATCGAACGCCCCGTTCTCCTAAAAATAGAGTTACCGTTTGTGGCACTTTTTGCCCAGTATCTTCGGAACGTCTAGACGTGCTTCCGCCAAAAACTAATCAGCACGTCTCCTTATCAATACGAATCGAATGTTTTTTTAAATTATCCAAATCGGTTATTCCATACTGTCACATTTGTTTGAACCATATAAATAAACTTCAAAATTAAACATCTTGGTACGAAATCAATAAAATTTACACAAAATCTCTATAAAATATCTGATAATTTGATGTTCATATGTCTAATGATCTTCCCAAAAATATAATAAGTGTTTTATCTTGTCAATTATATCTATAATGAAATTGTGTAACTTAAAAGCAAATAAAGAAACAAAACAAATAATTGAATATCAACAGAAAGATATTAAGTAGTCCGGAATTGAACCCTCTACCTTGTGTACACAAACGAGATAAAATACATCCAAACCTGCGATATTTAACTATATCACTATATACAGTTACCTGTGATTGGCAAATATCCTGGTTATAGATACGTGCATAATTTGGTGTATTGACGAGTGAATTCGTCATGCGTTCAAAACAGTGGCCATTTGCTATTTAAATTGAATTAAAAAAAAAAAACAATATATTCTGAAATGTCAAGTTGTTTAGATTATTATGAGGCTATGGTTGAATAAAGTAATAAATTGCAAGTAGAATTTTACCATAGAGCTAGTTGCATGATGATCAAAAAATAAGGAAATTATAAAAATAATTAAGATAAAAATTAAGATTTTGCTATTTAAGTAATATTTCCTACTGTTTTTTATAAAAGTCTCCTTTTTTATTGAAAACTAAGTTTCCTACATTTTATGTATATTTTATTGAGTTTAATCACTTTTGTATGAAATATATACTAGTGTTAATAAAGAAGTATAATGTAAAGTTTTTTTAAAACTTATATAATAAAACTAACCCCTTCATCCGATATATCATAAGCTCATTTTACTATATGTTTGACGAATATACTGAGCTCGATTCGGACTACACTAAATTATGCGGTGTTCGAAGTGTTAGAAATATTTGTTAACCTACTAACTTAAATAATATTATAGATAGTTATAATTTTTATGTTATTATAATTGAAGAACAAACCCAATAAATTGAAACATTACAATTATAGAAAGGTTTGAATAAAAAAATATAAATTATTTTAACGTGGTATATATCAGATCAGATATCAATGGAGCATGGAAGTTAACTTGAAGGCTTTAACTGCAACTCCAGCTCAAAAAGATCTAAATGTCATTCGACATTTATATTTATACGAAAAATGCGTCATTTTGCATATGAACTTGAAAAAAAAAACCGTCATGAAAGATCTATTGAGGACTAATATACTCTAAAATACTTATGTCAAAATTCAAAATCTGTAAACTTTGTTCCAATAGAATGAGAAGTATTTCACCTCATAAATCCTATACAAAATCGGAGCAATAGCATAAATAATACTTCAAACAAAACCAGCGCTTGGTCTATCACATCTAACGCAAAGAAGAACAGACTTTGTACTCTAAAAGACAACTCGGAATACTTCCAATTCAGCGGCGTGTCGCCTGTCAGACGAACTCCTGACGCCGCGCCGTAAACGCGAGGCGAAGTACACCTGCGCGCCTCGACAATTACACGCTTGATACGAGAGCGTTCAAGCCGGGATAGAAGAAGTTTATCATTAATGATCCCGGAAAAGTTCCGACTAAACTTTTTGTCCTCGTTGACATAAAGAGACACGCATTTCTTGATAACTGGGATATAGAAGGCGACGACTATAATCGATAATAGAGGAGTGTGTTGCAGATCGTTAAATCTGTAAACATGCTCTATAAATATTATAATATTAGGTTGACAACATTTTTTTTTGAAATAAAGAACTTTATTCTGAAATGCATTGTCCACAACTGTTTGTCATCTTTCAAGCAGCATTACTTTTGTAAAACTCTGTTTTTATTAGCATAAAACAGAATCAGGCACAATTTGACATCATCATAATTATTGAATTATTCACCATTCAAGAAGTATTGTGAAGACCGAAACAAAATGTGATAAGAAGATGCAAGGTCAGAACTGTATAGTAAAATTTGGCAAAACATTCCAAACAAGCTCCAATAATTTTGTCGAATGACCAAAGATATGTAATACCAATGATGGAATACATCACCATTTCAATTGGGAATTTCAACTGCATTGTCTAATTTTGTTAGTCGCTTAATGAAGACATCAGAAAAGATCTTTTGATTGATGATAACTGTTCAAAATAGGCTGTTTCTCTTTAATCAACTTCAACTGGACGAACAGTGCGTTTTGCATCTTTGAGAGAAAAATCACCAGAACAAAATTTGGCAAAATAGTTTGGATACTGCCGTTTTTTAGGACTTTATCACAACAGGACACAACTTTTTGGGGGCCTAAGATTCCCTTTTACCTCCGCAATAATTAAAAATCAACAGATGTCAAAATCTTCGTTATGATTTTCAATCTTTCATCAAGCCAAATGAAAACTACACAATCAATCAAAAAACTCAGATTGACAGCTTAATTGCGTATTATCCGATAACAAAAGAACTTTTATATTTGATCTTTAGTCCAGTTATACTTAAATACTATTGTTTTGCTACTTTTTATTGTTTTTATTTTTCTTTTGTTTTGTTATTTTTATTATTTTATGTTATATATTCCTAGTAGATACGCCGCCGGGTGTTACTAGTATTTTCAAGTGTAGACTACTTATACTTACACACAGTCAAGTATATGTAAGTATACTCAAATATACTTATAATATTTAAAAAAAACTTATACTTATACACTGCCAAGTATATGTTAATACACTCAAATATACTTACATATATTTAAAAGTGCATAAGTATAAGTAAGCAGTCTCCGCTTATTGTTTGTAAAAAAAAAAACAAATTACAGAATTAAAATTTAGACGTTAGACTCCGTCTGCATACCTGAAAATTCAATGGAAGAAAAGAATATTCAGTATAAAACCAATCCATGAAAATATTTTTTAAGCGAAGGATATGTCCATTATTCTGGACAATTCATAATTATTTCGTAGACACCAAAACCGTAGAGCTATGACTTCCTACCAACAATGGCTTTGTTACAATTGTCATTGTTATATACCTGTCTTCATATAATAATGAAAAATTCATCGCAAAACACAGGCGAATGGGCGAACAGGTCTCAGAGCGTTGAGTAACAATGACGATTAAAACTAATAAATGTCTCGACCATTGTGCGAAGCCGAGATGAAATATCTTAAGACGAGCCATGAGGGCAAAATGAATGGAAACCATAACGAGGAGGTTTAAATGTAACACTCTATAAATGACACCTATAAATACGGATGCGTGACGTTTCTAGGTATTTGATGTGTAATTTACACCAATTACATGTTGTGCTGAAGGAATATTTCATGTGGGCGAAACTGAAATTTGATTTATTTCGAATAATAAAACGATAAGTCACGACATTTTTATATTTTTGTAAGCGATTAGATTTTTAATATATTTTTATTTATTTGCAAATGGTTTATCATAAATTAATATTTTTCCACATTGGTGACTATTGACAATAAAACAAAAATTGCAAATAAGGCTGATCAAGAATCACAATATATAAAAAACAATGGTGCAGCAGTTGGTTGGTCATTGCGGCACGTTTATTAGCCCTGACCACTGGTTCTCCATAGCCCTACTCTAAAAGTTATGAGTTTTTAAGTACAACCCAAGAATGAAAACCTAAAAATAACACGATTTTTGCTAGTGCATTTCGCTCATAATCGGTTTATATGTTGTACGCGCAAGCTTAATGTGGGTGAATTGTAATTGTGAATAAGTTTTTATTTTTTCACAAGATTTATTTTATTATTGTGAAAATATCAAGTGTTTACCATGTTACAATCCTGATGAGATAAGCCAAATTTTGATCAAGCTAGCTAACACTTTAGTTCATTTTTATTTAAAGAGAGCCTATAAACATCGACTGATTTAGGCGATTTTAAATAGTAGTATAAAGTAATAAATTTTAGTGATTAATTTTATTTTTATTTTTGCCAGTGATCCTAGGTATGTTATTTGCTGTTACAGCTCCAAAGTTTGAATAAACAGAAATAATGAAAATTAACCACAATAACCAGAAAATGGTCATATTTTGACCATTGTTCTGGGTTGCACTTGAAATATAAATTTCAAACTACATAAAACAATTTTTTTCATGATATTTACGATGAATACTATCACCCCATTTCAACTTGACGTTGAATTCTTAAACACTTCATAACAAAATTATTAGAAAGGTACGTTTATAACTATAATAATACACACACTTTATAGCTAAATTATTAGAAACATTTGTAAGTTATAGTCTAGTATGGAGCAAATTAGTTCCAAGTTAGATTAAGTATGTCATGATTTTATATACATAAACAAAAAAGTGTACAAAAAATGTCCGGGTCTAATAAAATCATCGTTGAATTACAAAGCATTGAATTTTAATAAAATCTACATTATCGATATCAAATATCAAAGAAATATTGAAGGCGTTGTATGCATAACTAAGAAAATCATGGAAAAGCTCTCCATATTAGTTATAATATAGTTACTTGTAGGTGTAGCCTAAATTGTTAGTATTACATTTTCACAACTACTTTGAAACCTCTTCTATGCTAATTAGTATTAATTTAAATTTTGCCTAAAAAATTGTTTAAATTCATAAGCAATATAAAACTAGCAAAATAATATTTCAATTAAATATTCAATATTCAAGTGCTTAGTATGATATTATTGAACACATACTTATAAAGTTATATATATAGGTGTGTGTTGTGTGTGTGTGTGTGGTGTGTGTGTGTGTTAAAAGTGTGTATTCCAAACGTGAATGTCAACGAACTGGACAATGAGTATTTTACATTGTTCAGCAACTCAGATCAAAAACATCTTTCAGTTCCCACAAACTTCATTTATATTCCCATTCGCAAACTCTTTGACCTACTAGAAAGCAAAAGAGCAACCGAGTTTACCAAAAACCTAACTGTAAAATAGAACGTCCCCATCAAACAAACGACTTCATTCTTTAATTCATCCGTGATAATACATCACGGGTCTCGGAGTCCTCTTCTGTCTTTCTCCCATTCTATTCAGGCGAGTGCCCGCATAGTTATGTGTCGAGCTGAGCAGAGCCGAGAGGCGCGCTGGAGCAAGACGACCCCTAGGTGATATTTAGGCTCATCAGTCGGCGTGAAATACCCGTTATTGTGTAAGGGCTGGTGTAGAATTATTTCTGGCACTTTAAAAATATATACAACATTCAAGAAGATATCGTGCGTTAGAGTATGACAGGGTGGAGCACACAGGTTCAATTTGATTTTTAGCAAATTTACTGTAAAAACCAAACCAACTACATCAAAACAAATCACGCATCAAACAAACAACCATCTAACTATGTTCAGTAACATTTTTATTAAATTCATCATTGTAGAAATATGATCTGATTTGCTATTTTACAAAAATTTGTCCCCTGGTCGTTGTCACTCCATAGACTAGACAGTGAAAATAGGATTATCCTTGGGGCAAAACTACGCATCGTATTATATTTACTTTTATAGAAATTTTACAGAATAATAGCTACAGTATATAATCAATGAGATGCAGTGTAATTATTAAGTTAATTAACAAAATTACAAATTAATATTAAGCAAAAATCTTTTACTTTTACAACTTTTACTAGTATCATAAATATTGGTTTTGTAGGCATTATTGTTTATTTATCATAATCATTTTAAATGTTTCTAAAAAAATAAAATCTGTGTTCAGTAAAATTCCCAGGTAATTCATCATTGTAGAAATTTTATTTATTGCTATTTTATAAATACTTGTGTTCTGGCCCTTTTCGTCCCATAGGCAGAGGAAAAAGGAACAGCCTCGAGGCAAAATTTAATATATTTAATATATTTAATTTTATAGAGGTTTTAAGGAATAATAGCTACATCTTATAATCAATGCGATGTAGTAATTACTAAGTTAAATGACAAAATTATAAATTAATTATCTAAATGTAAAGCAAAAATATTTATCAATGCTGACCACTATCATAAATCCAAAAAAAAAAAAAAAAATTATACAAGAAAAATACCTTGTTAACAATTTGACAATGTGGTCGTTTACCTCGTGATAGCGATGCCGCCCGATTTAAGAGGATGGCTTTTAACACATCTTTTGTTCTCTACTTTAAAATAGTATTAGAGAAAATACCACAATTTACTTGTTTTTGAAATAATGATGGCGGATCTTTTCAAGGCCCGCTCTACCGTGAAAAGCTTTAAAAGCTGATTATAATATGTTAAAACCATTTAAATCATTTAAAAGCTGATTATATATATGTTAAAATCATTACCAAGGTTGATATCCAGTTTGCGATTTGATTGAATAAATTTTAATACATCAGCAGACTGATACTATTTTGAGCAATATATTGAATATAGAAAGTTCAAACTGTTCTTTTTTTTAACTACATATACAAGTTTCCACCATAGATGTGCTTTAAACCATTTAGTTAAATCATGTATGAAAAAAAAATCTTTGATTATCTATTTCTCTACAGCATTACTATAAGACATAAAGCTGATTATAAATTTGTTAAAATTATTACCTAGATTGATATTCAGTTTGCGTTTTGATTCAATAAATTTTTATACATCAGTACATTTCTTACACTATTTATAGCAATATATTGAATATGAAAGTTCAAAATTTTCTTAATTTAAACTGCAACTGAAATAAAACAAGTTTTAAAATCATGTTTAGTTTTATGCGTTTTTAAATTTCTATTAAAACTATTTACACCTTTTTTCTACATTTACTCTACATGTATTTATACATAGCTCGTGGGGTTTCACGTACCCCTACAGGTACAAGCTACGGTTCATTTACTATTTACCTGGCCGTTGCGAGTAATATGACTCCACATATATATTTTTATACGGTGCTAATGTGACGGAAGATTACGGTGTTTTGTTACCTGAGAAAGATTCCCAGCAACGGTTTTAGTACCGAGAAATTACGAATCCATATAATTTATGATCAGAATTAACTTAATGCCACTTTTTTTTCTAAAAATTAATCTGGGAGTTTCAATGACAAACTATGAAAAAATATTAATATGTATAATTTATACTCAATAAAAACCAGAACACAAACCTTGAAATACCTAGTTCGACATATTTAACAGGAATATATGTATTATATTTACTAAAGTAGTTAATCTATATTAAACTGTATTTATTCAGTCCATTAATAAGTAAAAAGATCAAAATTCGTACTTCGTATCGTTCCCTCTAAGTAATATGTCGTAACTCGCCAACTTTTGCTATCAA
>NW_020537324.1:64099483-64130992 GCF_003426905.1 Ctenocephalides felis
AGCTATTTGGAGGTCATATTTATATATGTTGAATCTAGCTTAAATATGGTAATACATCTTATTAGTTTATAAAACAATTAAACAACAATTAAAAATTATGTTCATAAACAAAATATCGCTGTTCCAAACGCTAACAGCGATAGAAAAGCTTTTGTTTAAAATTTGACAACGTGGGCAAGGGTTGTCCTCGACTTTACAATAGTATCGTTAAATAAAAAATATCGAGTCTATTAACAGAGAGCGGTACTTAAATATATCCATAGAGATAGTAAATATTGTTAATTGTTGGTACATAGAGACATAAGTGTCGGCACATAACACCATGTGTTTATTTTTTCTTTCAGATAGTGGTGGTGGACGGGTGTGTGTGTATGAATTTATGATTTACCTAAACAGATCTTATAAAACAATTATTATAACATAAGATAATATTATCAAATATCACTGTATCCAAATATCGAAATATGCATAATTCCAATTCACGTTGAATTATGATAATATTCACTGTTGATCCGGGAAGCAACACAATTGCGACAAACATATCCGAACAATTTCTGGCATGCGTACCGTCATAGTATTATCATTACGCTGAACGGCGTTCTGCATTAACTAATTCAATCAAGATAAACCATTTAATAATTCGTAGCAGCCAGGTATATAGTTCCGCTTGTTGTGCATCGCATTACAGAATTAATCGCGCCGCATGCTTTTGCTGATGAGCGCCACGCCGGTGCTAGTACTATTACCTACATTAATTATTAGGATGCTTTTAATTGCGTCTTTAATAAATAGAAATTTATTGAAATTTTTGTAGATAGAAGGAAGAGCAAATTATACATACATATATGTATATCTTATGTATATATAAATTATCTGTCCGTGTGTTGTCACTAAACTTCTCCTAAACGGCTCTTCAAATTTTGATAAATCATTTTAGAGTTTGTCAACGGAATTAAAGTGGGGGTAATGATTAGATAGGAACTGTCAAAAAGTCAATTTATTTAAATGATGATATATATAAGAAAAATTTAGAAATTATTATTGCCAAAAAGCAATTTGTTTTGAACCAAGTTCATAACTCGAATTGTAGAAAGAGCTCGTGATTCATCGAGATGTTTAAACAGTACACTACAATTTCGGCGGATAATTCCAGGCATAATTAATTAGTGGCTATACCAGACTGATTAAAAGATGATAAATAGTTTAAACTATTGTTTATTGATCAGATGATATGATTTTAAAGTTTTTTTTTTTTTTTTTTTCATTCTGCAATCTATAAAAATAATTATATTTAGCAGAGAATGCTGACAAGTGTTTACAATTGGTTGTTTACAAATTAGTACATACGCCCAGTGGTGTATCTACTATAGTTAAATATATAAAAAGAAAAAACTAAAGACAAATATAGAGAAAAAAATATATATATAAAAATAAACTATAATAAATCTCGAGGAATTTTCCTTTTGAGTCTGGTCGGCTGGCCTTCCTGGTATAATTTATGATTTTAAAGTTGATGGTATATGTTTGAATGTTGAGTTAATACTTGTTTCCTATTTGATTGCTGAGTCAAGACTGGTATTACCTAGATGAATATTGAGATATTACTAATTTACAAAGTTTTAATTTTTTTTAGATTGGTTTGTTTTTGGGTGCAAGCAACTTCCTATTACATTCAGTACTCAGCCCATATATTTACCTGGGTTTTTGGTGGCGAGTTCAAGGAAGCTGAATTTCTTAGGAAAACGGATTAATGATAAGAGGGACTTTTTATAGACTAGATGTCTTCCAATATAAAGAATTATTTTATTTTTTGAACTCGAGAAATAAAACAAATTATAAGAGTATTAATTTATATCAATAAAATTATATTAGACTAGGGTTGAGCTTTAGGCGTTAACACCTAAACAAACAACTCATATTACGTAAAGGGGTATGTGTTATTTTAAATATACATTCCAACAGAAAAGTAGTTTATAATATATTCACAATACACATAAAATATTCATTATTTTTTTACTTACATATTTGCTAGAGAATTTTCTTTTTCAAGACCATCTAGTAGGGGAGACTACGATTGCGTCATATTTTTCTGATTAACATTGATTTTGGTAACTTAGCGGGGGAGAAAAGTAGATTAAATGGTAACTTGAAAATTTGTCTGTTTGAAAATGCTCAAATACTGTCCTTAAATACGATGTATCATAAAATCAAAGGGTAAGTGTCGCAACCGTCCACATATTCGTAGACGTTTGTGACAGGCATGAATACAGGGTAAAAAACAATAGCTATTAACACCAAAATGGTTTATAACCACTTTTATTGTCAGAAATGTGTAAGACAGCACAAAATAATAATTTAAACAAAGCTAATTAGTATAATATAACATATAACAAAACATAATTTTTTAAACAAAGTTAAGTTGTATTTTTTTTACTTGTATTGAATTTTCGTCTCCCTTTTTCTTTTGTAATTAAATTAGATTTATCTTCATCTGTTTATTAATCTTCACCCGAAAAAAACAAAACTCACAATTACACTTTTGGAAATAAATCATCATTATAACTGAGCTAAATCATCTACGCAAAAACTAATTGATGGCAATTAACTACTAAGGTTCAACTTACAGCAATATAATAAAGTGATCTATCGGTATACAAGTAACAGTTATTATTAAAAGAAATCGAACCAAGAAACTTGTTTTGACTCTAAAATTCGGTCTACAGATCTTGCTAATGTTTGACTCAATGCAATAATAGAAACTTGTTCGAATAAACATACCACATTTTTGTCCCTTTGGACCCTATCTTACAAATAGTGTAGTTTAGCTATTATGACGACACACTACACATATTTTGACGACTGTCACTACTGTACCCAGTCTCCCTTATACCACAAATTGACATTTTATTCCTCTAAGTTGAAAACACATTAGTGGAGAAGTAAGTAGAGGGTAAAAAATGGACAGAGATAGAAATAAAGATGATGATTATCTTAATAGTATATAATGATTCCGCGCTTTTGTGAATACACTTCTCTAAGCTCTATATCATTATAATTCTCAAGTTATATAACCGGCCTGCACACGATTCCATACATCCTCATCTTAAAAACCTACTCGTTGATTCCGCAGAGCTTTACCGTCTACCGTCGCCAGAGTTTTACTCCGTGACCTATTTCGGGGTCCATTTGGCACCGTGTCTTGCGTAAATCCACTTCGCTCCATCATCGGAGCTCTCTCTGCTACGGGATGCTAATCCCGCTGATTCCCGCCGATTCCCGCCGCGCCTCGTCCGATTCCCGCTCGTGTGCTTTTAGGTAAACGTCCGAGACCACGGGGCTCTTGTACGTCAATCATATCGAGTCTGTGCTAAGATCTCCGTGAGGTATCCGTGGCGAGGAAGAGAAATAAAGAAAAAGTTAAGACGTATTCGAGATTATTAATAGTTTTGCGGGAAATGTAATAGTTTTTAGGATGGATTTGAGAATCGTTTTTGATGCGAGGAGTGTTTAAAGAATGATTTGTAGATGGGTGTACGACATGTGTTTCTGGCAAACTTTAGCTATTTTATTATAATAATTTTTTTATTCACTTTTTATGGACTGATAATTATTAAGGGGGTTGTTCTTTTTTCGTTACAAAAAATGCAAGGTATTTGTTTTTGTTTTTTCTCGAAATGTATTTATCATAGAGACATGCGGTTTTTTTTAAACAAAAATTACAAAATCATAGAATATTACGTGATTTTCTTCTTTTCTTTTTGCGCCGTCATTTTTTAACCAGGGGGCGCCAAAGTCGGTCTTGCAAAATCGATCTCTTTTGCGGTGCCAAAGATAAATCCGTTGCGCATCGCCCGAAACAAAAAAAAAGAAATTACGTTGAAGAAGAAGTTTGTTTCCAGTCCCCCTACCAAAATAAAAGAAAAAAAGCAAGAAGGAAAAAAATGGCAGCTATTTAAAAAAAAAGTGTCAAAAAAGGCCTTTTTTTGGGGCGAGAAGCTTCGCAAAATTTTTTTGCGTAATGTTATCAAGTTGTTTGAGGTAGGGGGACTCGGTATTGCAGTGGTGAACAAATTAAAAAAAAATGCAAGTCGATCCGACTTGTAGTTTTTGTTTAATTTGTGGCACCGCATTGAAAAAAGTCAATTTGAGAAAAACGTATTTAAAGTTCTTAATATAATGTACTGAATACACCATTCAATTTAATGTACTAAATACACCATGGTGTTCAAAGATGCTGACACATTAAAAAGGTCATGTGCATGAGGTATTATAATGAAAAAGAGGAATCTGGCATACAATAGTTTGCGGAGCGATAAAAAAACGCTTTCAGAGGATCATACATATAGAGATATATATATCTATAACTTCGTCAAAAAAATAGATATTGAGATGATTTTTTTTTGAAATGATTCTAAGGGTTTTATCTTTCATAATATCAAAAAATCTCAAAACCGAAACAAAGAAAAATAAAAAAAGAACAACCCCCTTAAATTTTAGATATAAGTTATGAAATTCCAATAGCAAACTTTTATTCCAGAGAAATTATTTGTTCCGCAGATCGTTTCAATGCTTTGCTCTTTATAAATAATTTTTAATATGCGGAATAAATTTAAATAAAAACCCTCATCTCAAATTTTTATTTATTATATTTTTAATAGTTTTAAATATTAATTTAATAGTAAGAAATTTAATTAATTATAGATTTAGTACACTAGAACTTTCTTTTATTCGGCCTTCGGTTAAACGCAGTTGCGATTATCCGGACTACGTACCACGACCAATTTATATGTACAAGTCGAATTTTTGAATGATTAATACTGCACTTTCGTGTATGTATGTAATCTAAGAAAATATACATGTAATCTAAGAAAATATAATAAGGAAGTGTTAATTTCTTAACAAACATTATTCTCGTTGATATCAGTGTATGTATTTGTTATTTTTAATAAATACACAATATTATTTTTCATACATTCGATTATCCGGATTTTTCATTATCCGAATGCCTATCGACAACAAATAGTCCCCGATTAACTAGGTTAATCGAGGCTCTACTTTAGTAGGATATATTGTAACTGATGGCCATTATATAATGTTATAAAACGTCAAGCAAATCCTTCCTTAATTATTATGTCAAGCAAACAAAATAGGTTCCGACGGATTTATTAAGTTATGTGTGATTTAATTGTTTTTCTATAAGTTTTTCCAGTTTTTATTTACAAATAATTTTTAAAGAAATAATGAACTTCCCGAAGGAAAAGCCTGTATTCGCGAAAAAATCCGATTTACTAATTGTATTTCTCGACGTTTTCAGTCATTCTGAATCGAATTAGACAAAATTTGGAAAAAAATGTGTGAGTTAGCCGATTTCTGACCTTTTGTCAAAGTTTTCTCAAAAAGGGTTGTTTCAATTTCAAAAAATTATAAGCCACTCGATATTGACTAGCTTTGGTCTGTTTTGCGCGACGATCGGCTGAGACGTTTCTTTGTAATTAGAAGAAAAGTGGGCTGAAACATGTTCACGTTTTAACCCACAATATTGAATCGTTTTTGAAAATTCAAAAACTGTTCGAAACTTGTTGCTTACAAATCGCGTTGATTGGTTTTTGGCCGCGCAATGATCGGTCGGACCGTTTCTTCGTAATTAAATCGTTAAAAAAATTTTTTTTGACGATCTTGTTGAAACTTTATGAAACGATAGTCCGAAATAACATACTATAATCGTCAAATCATAGAATTTTGTCAGAATTTCATCAGAATCTATATCGAAGCATGAAGGACCTTCCGTGCCTCGTAGGTAGCTACTGATTACAGTTTACGTTCACACTCGAATAAAATACATTTTTAGAATTCGAGAAAAGAAATTCAAACAAATTAATTTAATTTATACAATTACAGATATTATACGATTGTAAGATATCAATAGGAATTTATCTTGATTAGTTTTTAACAGTTGAATATTTTACCTAAATTGCTGAATCTCATTTCCCGTTGATTAAGTTGATTATGTATACGCTCCGGGAACTTTTTGCAACTTTCCTTAAGTCCAGCTAATTCTTCATTTCTCGTAATACAATTACTATCCGTTTTCCTATAAAAAAATATTTAGTGATTATTATGTGTAGTACGTACAATATTTTCAAATATTAATTATGTTCTTTTTCTTGTTTCAGGTAGGTGCATGAATTCTCTGACACGTCTGCTTCGCTGTAAGTTAAAACTTATCAAATTATTATACTAAATATTCAGTTCTAAAAAAATATTATGGCAATTATTTTTTAACGTATTTTGCATTAAAATTGCCTGTTAAATTTTTTTTTCATTCTCCACTTGCTAGAAATTAAGCTGGTAATCAGAAGTACTTATCTAATATGATCAGTTTTGTGATTTCCATATCAAGTTCATGACGAGTGGGTAAATATGGTTCTTCAC
Organism: Ctenocephalides felis; assembly: GCF_003426905.1. Lineage (NCBI taxonomy): Eukaryota > Metazoa > Arthropoda > Insecta > Siphonaptera > Pulicidae > Ctenocephalides > Ctenocephalides felis. The sequence goes on from NW_020537324.1 coordinate 64,105,916, forward strand.
AGGGTAAACCATTTTTTACCTGTTGTGGTCTGGTATTAATTGATTAACTTTGAAAATTATCATTGCTTCTACTAGTACACATTTTATTAGCCAGTATTACATCGCAAAGGATTGTCGCATCCATCTGTGGATATCAGTATAAAAAGCTCGCCCCAGTTTAGACTTTGCGTGATAAAACTGTTTTTCTTATTCGATTGAACGGAACGATATATAAACCGGCTAAATCCCAACGCCTATATACACAATGAAAAACATATCGCGCGTTTTCGTCGATTGAGCACTTACTTTTATTTCTGGATTTTTCTCTTTATTTTGCCTCGTAGTTTTATAAATGATTGAGATACGACAATAAAAGGTAATGCGATTCGTAGCAAAAAGTTTCGAGTGATGATAAAAACTGAAACGCATTTGATATATTGCAAAAATACGGCTTATATAAAACGGAATTTGCAGCTTAAAATATATTTCTTTTCATCCCTTCAAACGACCCTAAATTGATGATCCGTATAATTTTCATTGAGTGCTACGGAGGAATGGTGAACGTCAGCTATTTTTTAACTCTGGTAACTGATGTATTTGTTCATGATAAATTGATAATGATGAAATAAATATCAATATAATTATGTTGATTGGATTCATCGCTGGAATTGACAATTATTGGCATCAAATGCGATTCTGACTAATTAATAAAATAATTAATTTCATTGGTAAAATAATAGATAATTATTCCATGAGATTTATTAGCTGAATGACAATTTATGATAATAATAAATTTTATATACATATATATATATATCACATATGAGTTTGTAATATCAGATATTTCAATTATTAACAAATTATTGCTACTTATTACACAATTAACTGTCTCTCTGAATATTTCTTGTGAAATGCAGGTTTGTGAATAATTAGAGAGAATCGAAGGAGAATCATCTTCATCATCATATTTATGTGTAGTTATTGTTATAAATAGCGATTAAAAATATGAAAGCCCTATAATTAATAATTGCAATTTATTATATTTTTTTAGCTTGGACTATTATTATTTTATTTTACTGGAATAGCGGAATGAATTATTTTATTCCTGTATAATTGTGATACATTATGCTTTTGTAATAAATATTTTTTCACATAAACTAAAACCAAAATATCTTTTAAAAATATAAATGAACTTATTATTCATACACATTCAAGGGGTTATTTTAGTCCAATTTTGGAATGCGGTTAAGAAAAGGCAAACAATATTTTTACTATATTGTATGTTTATTATTTACTATTGTATATTTTGAGAATATAATAAAATGGATGAAGATTTAATTCTAGAAGGTGATGAAGGGGGGTTCTCATAAAATTGGCACCTGTCCATACCGTGGATTTCAGCCCTCCAAATAATCTGAAAAAAATTATATATTATTAGATTAGATCTAGAATAATGTCGCAATCGTATGAACTCCGGATAAATTAAAAAATGTATTTGTTTTTTCAGAAAATAGTGAGTGTCTGAAAGATTTTTTTTTCATTTTTTTATAGTTGCAAGCTTTTTAAAAATAGTAAAAATCTGAAGTAGGGGATGATCATAGATGATATTGAAAAGTTTATAAACGAGAAATTCAATGATCTCATAAATAGCAATTTGTAACCGCTAACAATAATAATATTATTATTATACTATTATTATTATTATTATTATTATTATATTTTTTTATTGTTATTTTGTTATATTTATTATCTGCCACTTATTATTATTATTCCACTTTATTGAAAAAAATTTCAAGCAAATCGGTCGAGCAGAAGTAGAGAAATCGTGAGTATCGTATCGAAAATGTCAAGAAAATTTGCATTTTGCGGAGGAAGGAAACAGAGGAAAATTAATCGTACCTAAAAGCTTCATCTTTAAAACTAAATACAACTTTGAAAAATCTTATTACACATATTTATGAACCTTGAATTATGCAAAAAAACAAAATCGATTTTTTTTAATTCTGGATTAGAATACTACCCTCTTAAATATCTGCTTTTCGAACAAAATAATTAGTGATAATTGGAAACAATTGAAATTAATAAAAAAATATATATATAATCGAATGAAATTATTTTAATAGAAGAAATTAATTTAGAAATACTTAATATGTTTATTTATTCATTTTTCGTTAATATCAATATATGTAAAATCTATAAAATACGTTTACATGCACGATGCTTCCTACTTCGAAATTTTGCACACCCGAATGAAATTTCATAACCTAAATCGAAACTATCAAAAACAGAATCATTACAATTCATATGTGTCAAATTCAGTTCCGCGTATAACAATGCACCTGTTTTCACACGAAATGTAATAGTTCGCACCGAGGTCGCTGATATTTGCAATCGACAGGAGGCGAACAATGAGCGCCGGCTCGGCGGTTCGGCGGTTCAGTCCGGAGGCACCACCACCATACTCTGCGGCTCGGATTAAAAGAGAATTAATCAAGGATTCCGACCGATAATCCATGAACGGCTGACGCCACCTGCGCTGCCACACATTGTCAGTGCCATATTATATGATTGTGTATATATTTCCGTCGACGAGTGCACGAAATCCGTATAATTGTTTCGATGTCGATATACTTTGAATATGTTGCAATATATGACTTCTGAAGTATTGCCTATATTTTAATCTTTTAATGCGATCAATGTTATAGCATCCACGTCAAGTATTACGCTTCTATTTTGCGTAATGTGCTCGCCCAAGCTAATTAGTGATTACAGGAAAAGTTTTTTTTTAATGTTTATTTGTTGACATACATTTTGCAAGTTATCTTTGCAATTTTATTTTATTTGATTGTGTATGATTATATAGTGCACCATATATCCTTTTCTTTGTAAATAATGAGGCAGATTTTTTGCCTTACTATCTCCCTCCATAGTTCTTGCTTACCACTTTTTTGCTTTGATTAAATAATACGAACCTAAAAGATCAATTAGTCAATACATTGACAGGTATAATAATTACGTAAGATTATATAACATTAAATTCAAAATGATTGACTTTAAAATTTGGATGCTATAGCATTCATGTCATTCTGCATCTCACACTTGACATTTGATCAATTATATAGACAAATATATAAAACTCGTTAATAATCCGTCAAATTAAATATCAAGTAAATATTTATTAATGGATTCCTCATATCTTCAAAAGCTCATATGTTACGGTTTCTAGTAATTTTATCAATTTGTTTGATAACCAAATTATTGTTTCACAAAAAAATTGTCATTATATTGTAGTAATAGTAATTATTATTTTTTCGTGTTTAATTTTTAAAGCAAACATTTATTATTTTTGAAAAAGAGAACTCGCCAGAATGTGTATATATGTGCATATGTACGTGTTTGGAGTTAACAATAATAATACACCATTCATTATCATTTCACATTACTTAAGCAATATCAAACATATTTATTTTCTTGGAAAGTAATCGTAATTATTTGTTATTTACTCTATTCTACAAGTTAAATGTGATTGACGAATATACTCGTCATGGAAACAGACTTTTGTGTATTGACGATTATTTTCTTCATGCGGATAAAACAGTAACCATTTGTTTATTAAATGACAAATTAAAAAAATATTCTGAAACGTTTAGTTGCCTAGGTTTTTCAGGTTATGACTGTATATAGTAAGTAGCTGTAAATGGCATTTAACCTTAAGAAAAGTTACAAGAAGTTCCTTAAATATAGAAATAATCGAAATAATTAATAAAAAATCAAGAATTTATTTATTATTTTTTTAAATTGACAAAGAAGTAAAATATAGTAATAAATTTTTTCTATTTTGTAAAATAAACCCATATTTTTCGTCCGATGTCCGACCAGTGCAACTTACTCTGTGATTAGCCAAATATCTCGATTCCGACAACACAAAACAGGGCGCGCTATTCGATGTAAGCGAAGCGTTAATTGGAGCACATTTTTACGCTTTTTGTTGATTTTATCAATTTGTTTGATATTGTTCAGCTAGTTTATATTGTAGTTTAAAATAAATTCTTAACATGTATTTCTAGTTTGATTTTTATAGAAAACGTTTATTACTTTTGAATTAGAGAATTCATAAATTTAAATACATAAAAATAATACACAAATTATTACTAGTACATTATACTTAATATGGTAAATTATAATTATTTTTATAAAATTTACAATTACAATTTATTTGCTATTTCTTTGGTTTAAGAACGTCTAAAACGTATTATGGATAGTCAGAAACAGCCTTAAGATTTTTGAATTATTTTGTGACAGATATAACTTGAGAGCATAATTATTATGAAAGTAGAAATAGAGTAGATACTCCTGCCTATTATATGTTATTTTCTTATTGATCGATAATTGTTTTTAATGTATAAATTAAAAAAAATCCTTCTAGAGGATCGTGTGTTACCTTTGTATTGCCACTGCAATTTTCCTAAGGGACAAATTTCATTTTTCATATGTATTATATCGACTTTCGGTTGTTCATTTCACAACAGCAGTTGGCAGAGTAATCAAAACACTTCTACTAAATAATATACATCTGAATATATGCAACTATCACGACTACGGCTACGATGTATGGTATTCTGCGCAGTTATTTGCCCGAATGAGACACCGTGTGCCACTCGACGTAGTCTCATTTGTCAGAACACTAGAGTTGTAGTTTGCTATCAGGACGAAAGCTGTAACAGATTTGTTCGGCAAACATTCCTTAAATTAATGGTTGCTAACCTTTACGCTTTAGTAGATATTTGAAAGAGTAGTATGATCGGAAAAGGGCAGGGAAGGAATTGATACTTTCGAATACAATGTTAAACGTTATATTTATTATCACCACTGCTGATCTTAAAAACGTAGTTAGTTTCCACTTTTTCACTGTTCAATAGCAATATACTTATTTACTGAATAAGTGCCCTAGTGCTTAGAATATAGTACTAAATACTTTTTCATCGCCTTTTTATGATAATTTTATATTTGACGTTTTTATCAGGCTTATGGCCTTTGACCACTATATCTCAATTGGTGTTTATTTGAATTTATCTGCAGAATGGTCTCAATTCGAGTACGACTATATTCTATAATTAGAATATTATTTTAGTTTTTAAGATTTAACACTAATGGAGGAGTTTGAGTGGCCCTCCTTAAAAACGTGTATTAAAGCGTGTTGGCAAGTTTCATCAAAGGTTGCAAAAACTGGGAGAGTCTACCACAAAAACAAGAAGTGAATTCTAATAATTCAAACAAATTAGTCTTCGTGTTTTGAATTTTGATCATGAATTCAAATGCGTAGACAAAAAAGATAAACTTTTCTAATATAGAAGATATTAGTCTACCACAAAAACAAGAAGTCAATTCTAAAAATTCAAACAAATTAGTCTTCGTGTTTTGAATTTTGATCATGAATTCAAATGCATAGACAAAAAAGATTAACTTTTCAAATATAGAAGATGATTATGTACATGAGTTATACACCAATGGTTACTTAAATGATAAGGAAAATGAAAATATAATATAGAATTTTTTCAATTTGCCAATTGTCTCCTAGTAATAAATATTAGGCTTCAGCTAAAAAGTGAAAATAGTCAAATAGGCCGATTTTCGAAAATTGAGTTCTCGACCTTTCTAATACAGAAGATGATTATGCACTTGTATTAAGATATACCAATGACTACAGTCATTAAATTTTTTTTCTCGTCATTTAAGTAGCCATTGGTATATAACACATGTACATAATCATTTTCTATATTAGAAAAGTTAATCTTTTTAGTCCATGCATTTGAATTCTTGATCAAAATTCAAAACACGAAGACTAATTTGTTTGCATTTTTTCAGAAATTTACTTCTTGTTTTCTCGAAGGCTCTCCCAGTTTCGGTAAAAAGTATTGTTTTTTTTTTTTTTTTGATGCGCCAACTTTTGATGAAACCATATGCTTCAATACATTTTTTTTAAAGAGGGCCACTCAAACTCTTAGTATAATTATGGTAATTATGGTATAATTATTTATTACGATTTGGCTATAAATGATTGAATTTGTCCATAAAAACATCAGTGAAAAATATTCACCTTGGCAGTCTTAATTTGTTTAACAAAACCGTGGGTCAACAAAACTTCATTAAACAAATTTCGATGCTTTTTCATTCGTAATAACCCGCAATGATTCCACATAATAACCATCACATTAGCATTAGTACCGCAAACATAAGCACTCATATACATCCACAGAGCAGTTGAAACCCGTAGACGATTAGTCCAGCATTAATAATTCCCGGATTATGATATTAATCCGCGCTCCTGATGGAGTGAGGCCAATGGGCTGATGGGCCGATGGGCTGATGGCCCTAGGAGGAGGTTAATACAAGGCGATAAATCTTGGCAGTTCAGGACGATTCTGTAAGTCTGTAATATGCCCGGATAAAGAGAACAACGAGAGGCATCTGTTTGTGCGGAATATCCGCCGATGATTAACGAACTACAAATGCCGGAATATGGATTGCACGGGGAAGGATATCATACTAATCCTGATTAAAACACGTATATTAAACTGTGATTAAAATTATCAATAACGCAGTATGTGAAGGGTGAAATTGATTGAAAAATTTGATGCGCATTCATTTAATATTTAATATTATCATTATGGAATCCAGAAATAGAGAGCATTATACAAATATAATATATAAATACACAAATTATATATATATATATATATATATATATATATATATTGTAATCATTATTGTGATTCTCTATTTATTGTTCTGATTGTTTATTCTAAATTTATTACTCTGAAAGTTGTACTACAATAACAATATCTTTGACTTAAATATATTCTATCTTCTTTCATTCATAACCATAGACCTTATATTACATGGACTGCTATTCCTCATATGTTTTCCTTTGTATATAGTACTCAAACGTATAAGGAACAATGAGGTAACATCTCTAAACGAACATTGCCGACGACAATCGCGGAATTCTTCCGATTGATTAAATGTCATATGTCATATGTTACGTGCCTAACATACACCTTTTAATAAATAAACCGATTTTAATAGGTAGTGATTTTATATACATTATTTCAAAGGGGAAATATCATTTATATCATTTTTTTACAAAATTATCAGCTATCACAATTGCCATTATATTATTGAAATAAAACTATCACCGATAATATTTGAAATAAATTAACTATTATGATAAATATTATTCATATCATTTCTTATAAAATTATCACAATTGCCAATATATTAGGTTGTCAAATATCTCCCTTCCGCTTTTTTGCTCTTGGTTTATAATACAAAAAGGCGGAAGGGAGATATTTGACAACCTAATATTATTAAAATAAAACATAGCATTTAACATTTAATCGATCGGGAGTCCGCGATTGTCGTCGGCAATGTTCGCTCAGACATGTGATTTTTGTCATATACCATTCTATGTTTGAGTACTTCTATTGCGCTCGACTAGCCGTCCATGTAATATAAGGTCTTGGATTGGCAATTACTACTAACTGGGTGTCCCATAACTCAACGTCAAGCATGAAAACTATCATGAAAAAATGAGAAAAAAATCATATTTATAAGGTTTGAAAATTATGGGCTTTTAGGTGCAACCTAGAGCTTTAGTCAAACTGTTACCATTTTTTAGTTATAGTTTAATTTTCATTATTTTTCTTTATTTAAACTTTGGTACCGTAAATAACATTTCTACGATTGAAACGTCAATGGCCTTTAAATTTAGTCTTAGATTAGCTTCAATATATCATTAACTTTTTAATTGTTAAACTAAGAAGATCTCATTGGAGTTCTTCTTAGACATCGCTCGCAAATATTGTCATTTTAGCTTATAGGAATTCTTATGTATTTCTGATTGCTGAATAAAACAGTTAAAAAAAAAAAACATTTCTACGACAGTCAAAAATAAGTTCGAGTTTTCTAGATTTAAAGCATTTTGTTAAAATGTGAATTTATATTTTTCTTAATTGTATTATACAATTAAAGCAGGACTACTCAAATTCTTCCATTAGTGTTAAATCTTATAAACTGAAATAAAACATCGTATTCGAATTGAGACACTGCGGATAATTTAAAATAAACACTAATTGAGATATATTGGTGAAAGGAAATAATAGTATGAGATTTATAAAACTTCATACTCGTTTTAATAAAATTGTTCTGCCTAACATTAAGCTCTAATTTGCAGATTGTGGAATATTTTGCAGTCGCAATTGTAACAGTTTAAGAAAACTGTTGCCCTGTTCCCTGTTGCCTTAATGCGGGGAAATAATATCTTCGGCTGTGATTTTTTAGTGTATTTAATTCAATAAAAGCAAAGAGCGACATTCTAGTACACAATGCGAATGTTATTATCCGCGGTTACCAAGTTTCTTAGTCGTTTCGCGAAATGGATTATAATTTATAAAAGTGTTTTATGTGGACAGAGCGAGTCGAGCTTTTTCATCTTGCGAGCTTTATCATCACTTTGTACGCCCATCAGTGGTAGCGCAGACTTCGCAAACGGCTTACTTGAATTATTTCACCCCGATGTCTACAGTGCTTTATTCTTTAATTTTTCTCGTTTTTTTCTCTAACGAATTTTTGCAAAACTCGCATTATTTCGTTTCATTTCAATTATGTGAGCGCGCTTTATGTGTTTACAGATATTTAAACCCGTTTCATACTCCATCAAAGTAATTAGCGTTGGCATTTTGCAATGAATAAAGCTTATTACAAAAAAGGCCACTTTGTTATTTAATTTGTTGCGTCAACATAAATATTGTATTATGTGTTAATTATTTTCAATTAGAGAAGCGTTTTATTCTCTTTCATGTGAATTGTTTTGCTATATAATTTGTTTGGTATTTTGATGTGAAGTGAAAGGGTAATTTGAGTTATTTAATTTTTTTGTGAGGAATTATATTTTACCCTTTTTTTGTCAATATTTACATTCAGCGCTCGAAAGGCGCATTTTAATAATAATGGCTTAATCCATTTTAATATTAAAGTCGTTACAAAAATTAATTAATTCAAAGGGCTCTTTTTGTCAGTTCGCGTTATTTTTGCTTCCCGTAGGGTAAGTTATATAGAAATCGCAAAAAATCGTAAATAATAATTTTTATACATATTTGAACATTTTGACATACCTACAATGTGTGCGTGTGTGCGTGTGTGCGTGTGTGCGTGCATGTATGTGTATATTCGGATACAATTTTTCGAGAACATAATTCAACCAATGTAAATGATTCAAAAAAAAATCGATTGACAATGAGTCATGGTGATCAAGTTTTTGGCTAAGGCAGGTCCAGCCTTTAATTAATTTCGAAGATACGGAGCATAATAATACAATTTTTGAAATAAACGGAGCCTCTGATTTCAAATATTCAAAAAATATTTTACTTGTATTGACAAAATAAAAAACTGATTAAATTTTTGGGATAGCAGATCTAACGGTTTCGGAGATTCAATGCAAAATGTAAATAAAAAGCCATCTGGTCGTCAGAAATGATCATTAGACATATGCACATCAAATTATCAAATATTTTGTAGAGATTTGAATAATATGTTACAAAATTTTCAAAATTCTTAAAAATCTTTTTTTTTCAAAGTTTTCCAAAAAGAATTTCCATTAATTTGTCTTAAGCACAATGACATGAGTCACTTCTTAATTTAACAGTTTTGGTTATTATTGATCAAAAAATATTTTACTTTTTCTACAAATACTATATATTTTCAATTTGGCGATAAAAAGTATACTGTAGCGCTGTGTGGTATTTAATTTAAAAAAAAATTTTTTTTACTTATGCTAATTTGCCTAATGCCTAATGCATGCTTTGCAAAATAAATATTTCAAAAACCTTTCCTTGCTCAACTAAATTTCCTGCAAATAAATTGTTTACCAAAATATTTAAAACTACTTCAAGTTATTGTTTTAGATTTTAAAATTTATTATTCCATTACTCCAAAATCCCTATAAACTTACTACACCATATAATGGAATTACATACGTTTTGGTAGTCCACAAAAAGTGGATTAATTTTTGTAGTAAGACTTTTACGAAGCGTGGACGACGACCTAAGTCGGATTATCTCCGTACACCAATCGGAAAATAAATTGAAGTTTTCATTCTGCAGAGAATAATACAGAAATAACTTCTTGAATTGAAAAAAGAGAGACTTTACCTGTATATAAATCGGTTTCTGCTAAAAAGGACAATACATGGCGCCGGGGAATGCTTTTATGACTCATAATACGAGGCTGTAAATGCTATAGGACTAGGTATTGTATGTACAGCCTTTGTTCTATTATAAAGGGATTTTAGTGGCGTTTACTGTAATTTTCTATCTCAGGTATTGTAAGGACGCGTTCATATGTGTGAATTGTTTTTTTTGCTTCCTGCTGCGCAGATTTTGCAAACACAATAATTGATTTCTGTTGTGTATCTATATTCGAATGAATTATTGAAAAAAAAGAGTGGTTCGTAAAGTTTATTATTCTCTAATACTCGAATACTTAAAGGTAATACATGAAAGTTCAATAGAGTTTAAGACACAAATTAATATTTAAAGACTAAATCAAGCAACGCAGTATGAACAAGTCAATATAAAACTATTATTTTATATTGGAGTAAGCATGTGATATGTGCGATCTGCAAACTTGGTCGACACAGAATGAAGAGAAGATTTTTTAAAAGAAAATATTTGTATTAAGATTATAACAAATGTCAAACTAATTTTTTAACATATGTGAATTTTTTGAACATTTTTTATTGCTTTGTAATTGGATTGGATTCGCACAACGAACTGAGGTTTATTTTTCTTATTTGTTATATTCTCGTTATAAATAGTTCTGAAAAATCTTTTACTGATAAGTCTTTTTAATAGATTTTCCTTGAAATTTAATATTGTCGGGTTAAACAAATCTATATTATGTTTTAAGGTGTTGAATAGGTTTTATCAAGTTTTAGATAGTTTCGCCGATGTAAATTGAGTTGCAATCTAAACAATTCATTTGATAAACCGTTTCTGTTTTAGTAAAAGTGGTATTTTTCGTTTTGCTAAAATTTTTAACTGGTCAGAGTCCATTGATAAAATAGTTCTTTTCAAGAAAAATAGTTTTTTAACGTATGGCAAATAAATGACACCAGCAAGTGTGTCTCTAAGTTAGGTAACTTAAATAATAATTTCATTTGGATCAATTTCAGTAGTGAGTAGGATTGTTAATTTCATTTATGAGGTACGTACGTTTATTATTAGTGATATGACTGACTATTTAGTTTTAAAAATAAGGCGTAAGAGATGTCCGTTAAAATATTTGAAATTAACTTTGATATTGCTGTTCGAAAATTTTTTGTCAGATAAAAGTATTGCTGCATGGTCAGCCAAATTAATTTTACTATATTACCTATTTCAATTAAGTGGCTGGCAAGAGTAGTACTAAAGATATCTACCAGAGTTTGTTGGTTTTTGGTACCTCAATTTGGTAAATTAATAACCAATTGGTAATTGATCATTTGTAAGCATATAAGTAATGGTTAATTCAATTTTAAATATTATTTTTATGGTTTTTGGCTATTATATATCTTCAATATCTTTGGAATTAACTCTGTCACCGTATAAATAATACGAGATATTCTTCTACCTAAATCAAATTGAACATGTTTTACGCCAAATATACGAACTACAAAGACCTCTGCAGGGAGTCTGTCTACTGTGTATATGCCGTGTTATTAAGTATATTGTCTGTTGCGTTTAGTTTTCTGATTCTCCCAAGCGGAATAATAAAGAAACATATAATCCCAGACATATACGTGGGCCTACCCCGTATAATTGAACGATTGTGCGGTGGTACATTGTAAGGGGTCGATATTAAAAGGTAGATAGATCTGTGTTTGTACGAAAGCAGCTTTTGTTTTCATCATTATATCTTATTTATTTTTGGTCATACTGAACTAGTTGTAAAAGCATTTAGTCTTAAGGCAAGTTGCATGAACTTCCTGATACGTATACTGATTCAGATAAAATGATTATTAACTTCCTGTAGGGCAAGTTATAGTAATCGCAAAAAAATCGAAAATTAAAATTTATAGATTTCTTCACATTTCAGAGGTTTCTGAACATTTTGGCATACCTTAAAAAAAAATGGATGTATGTGTGTGTGCGGATTCAAATTTTCGTCGACGATTTCGGGAACACGGTTCAACCGATTTCAATTATTCAAAAACCATTCGATTCCTATTAGTAAGGAGACGTGCTGATTAGTTTTTGGCATAGGCAGGTCTAGCTGTTTCGAAGATACGGCAAAAAGTGCCAAAAACGGTAACTCAGTTTTTAAGAGAACGGAGCGTCCGATATTAGTGATCTGATCGAATTTTTGGGAAGGCAGGTCTAGCGGTTATGGACTCTCATTGAAAATAAGTTAAAAAAATGTAATTTGGCGGTCAAAAATGTACATTGGACATATGTATATCAAATTATCAGATCTTTTAATAATGTGTACACATTTTGTATAAATTTTTTTTGGGTTCCGTATCAAAATATTTGATTACGGTACGGGAAGTTCCAGCAATTTGCCTTAAGGCATGATGCCATGCACCCCACTAATTTCGAAAAAATTTTGCTTTCACTGAAAATTTATCAACAAAAGTTCCAATTGATGCCTTTGTAACATATTTATAATATCTGTAATTATATAAAATAAATCAAAATGCTTAAAACACTTTATTTCATTCATATCGTGTTCTAAAAATTAATAATTTTATGTATGGACATAAACTGTAATCAGTATCTATGAACTAAACATTATTATTATATTATATTAGTATTTAAATTTGTTTATATGATGAGATGTGTGAATTTTATTTTAAACTAGTTGTAATAGAAGACATATACTAATTTAGAAAAAATATTCAAATTTTTATTATAAAAAAATTCGCATTCACTGAAAAAAAATTGGATTTTTTTTAAACAAAAACAATCGTTTCGTCAACACAAGCGAAAAGTTTTTTGAATTATTCAAATCGGAAGCTTTGTTCTTTCAAAAATTGCATTTTTTTACACATTTAGCTCCGTATCTTCGAAACGGCTTGACCTGCCTCTGCCAAAAGCTAATCACCACTTCTCCCCATCATGACGAATTAAATATTTTTTTAATCATTCCAATCGGATACTCCGTTCTCTTAAAAACTGGATTTCTATTTTGTGCACTCTTTTCTCCGTATCTCCGTAACGGCTGGATCTGCCTTTGCCAAAAACTAATTAGCACTAATCCCCATCAGTAGGAATTGACTGTTTTTTTTTTTCATTCAAATCGGTTAAGCGGTACTCCCGAGAACGTTGACGAAAAATTGTATCCACACATACTTACACACACATCCATTTTTTTCTGAGGTATGCCAAAATGTTCAGAAACCTATTAAACGTGAAGATATGCATAAATTTTTATTTTCAATTTTTGGCCCATTACTATAACTTACCCCACGGTAAGTTAAATACCAAAAGCCAACTGATAGAAGTGTGAATTTAAGCCTCTGCGTGTTAACAATATTGCACCTTTAAAGATAATTTTTTTTTTTTATATTTTTTTTATTTATTGACTTTTGATATACATAAGGCCAGATGCCATTCTTACAATTGTTTTCTGCAAATGCTTATTGGATCATTAACTTATAAATTAATTTTAGTATTATTAATAAAATTAAATATATATTTATGAATTTTTAAATTATTACTAGCTACTATTGATTGTACATTGATTGGGAAAATAACATTTTCTTTAAGTAAATTTATGATTAATGATATTAAAGATAATTTTTACATGTTAAACGTTCAGGATTTCGAATATATTATTCACATTGCGGTTTCCTGATGATCTTCTGATTATTTTCTTCAGAATTCTTACAATATATTTTATTCATAAGTTCATGATTCTAACAAGTCATCCCTTGGCCGTGTACCTATACTAGAGTACGAGAAGTATATTTTCTTCGGGGTTCATTCTGCTTCCGAGCCACCTGCGTATATCGGCACTCGGCAGACACGTTCGCCGAACGCGTGTTTAGCTCCGACGGTCAACGTCGGGGCAACCCTCGGAGCCGTAACTGTTATTGATATATCTCACATGCCAAAAGGGTCGCTTCGAATACATATTACTTTCATATAGATTTATGAATGGTCTGATTAAGACAAACAGCGAAACTTAGTTTTAGCCTAATGCGAAATTTGGTTACGCAACATAGAGAGATATTAACAGTTAGAAATGGATGGAAATGACTTAAAGAAGAGACTAGTTGGTTAATGAAAACTTTTGTATATGGAATTTAAAAACATAATCATATGCATTCGAACCTTTAGAACATATATATAATGAAAAAATTAATGTAAATAATATATAAATATAAAATAATAAAATGCTAGATAAACTAATGGTTTAATCATATATATGTAAGCTCTATAAAATAGATTGATATGTTATGTATATTAACAAACGATGTGTAAGAAAAAATTATAGCTTATTATATGTTCTTGGATGTAACATTTTGCCTGCCAATTATCCATTTTGTTTCATGCATCGTCACTTAGGGTAAGTTATAGTAATCGCAAAAAATCGAAAATTTTTGTATATCTTTGAGTCTCCAAGTTGTACCTGAGAAGAAATTTATCTGTGTGTGTGCAATATGAATGTATGCATATGTTATCGAATTTTGTGATGTGAGTGGAAGGAAAATTAAATGTTAAATATGAACAATACAACACTCAGATTTTTAACAGACACTTACACCCACGTATGTATATATGTTTGTATATATGTATACAAATTCTCGTCCACGATTTTGAGAGAAATGAAATCATTCAATTATAATAATTCAAAAAACATTTCACTCTTATTGACGGAAGGCAGCATCGGTTAAATTTCTAGTAAGGTAAGTCCAGCAGTTTTCGAGGTCCAAAAATAAAGTTTAAAAAAATGCATTTGTTATTTTATTCAATTCATTATCATCTAAATTATTCCTTCGTGAATCCTTATTTCATTCTCAAGTTTCGATAATTTAATATAATTTGCCGCATCGTACGTGAATCTCGTGATACATTTGGTAGATATTTGCTACTTCGGCCATGTAATTTAGATATGTAACAGGAAACACCCATACTCGAGCAAGTGGACGCATCTTGGTAGCCCAATATTTCCAAAAGTTTCCAAATCTAACAATAAATGATAGATTCATATTTGAAAGTTGAAATATTGAAATACTTACGTTAACATGCAACTTAACAACTTTAATTTTTTTTTTCGTTTTTTCATAGCCAATAACTTGATGGCATTACTCGACAATAATAACAATTTTAGTTATGATCAAAACTCCACTTTCTTGAATGAAGAATTATGTTCTTGGCAAACCAAGTTCTGTGGATTCGGAGGAGGCTCAGAAAAAACTTAAAAAAAAATGCCATGTTGCGGTCAAAAATCGTCATTAGACATATGAATATGAAATTATCACATATTTGATAGAGATTTTAATATTGAGTACTAATTTTGTTTCCATTTCATGTTAAAGTTCACTTACATTTTTCAAACAAATATCCTCGACATTTTCGACATTATGGATGAAATGACTTAACTGGGTTTAATTTTTTTTAAAAAAAGTCGAAATACTTCAAATGTTTACCAAAAAAAGTCTATTTTTTTAAAAATTTCAAAATAAAAATAAATTATTCAAAATTTTAAACTACGTTGCGGAGAGTTTCAATAATTTTTCTTGAGGCACTGTGCCATGCACCACTAGTTTTGATAATTACTTTGATAATTTTGGCATACCTCAATATATTTCAATATGAACATCAACTGAATGCGGTAAATACTAGAAATTATGAATGTATGTTTAGAACATTGGTATTAACATATATACTTTATAGAATCGTTACTAGATTGTATGATGTATGTTGTCCGCCAAACTTTATACAGCCTCTTGACGACGAAATAGTAGGCTTTTATATTTTCAGTAGTAATTATTTTAGGTATTTTTTTTTCTCTATAATTGTATTCTTATAATTTGATTCCTAAATGTGTCCTTTACCCTGTGAAGGGTTAGGAACCAGTGCACTAGCACCAGAAGCCAGAAGTAGTACGTACCGCACTATACAATGTGATATGAGTTAGATTCCACGCAACGGCAACGGCAACGGTTCGAGTGTCAAAGTTCAATTTAGCGGAGGGTTGCTGATATAAATCAGATGGAAAGAAGTAGGGTTTCGACGCAAAACTCTGCCGAATCCTTCTCATATCGAATATTCTACGGACGTGGCCATATCTGGTTATTTTGTATGTTTATTATTATACCCGTTTTCTACTTTATATTTATAACTCTGTCTCTTGAGGGTATGATCACGAATGTACGAACGAAAGTTATTTTTTCTTGAACGTGTATCATTTTTGCTTTTTACTTATCAATGTTCGAGCAACTTTTAAATGAAGAGAAAGTATTAGGATGTTTTTGGCAACAAGGTTGAGAGGAAGTCAAATGCTTCGATTTCTTAAATGTATTACTTTTGTATCATTTTGACTTTAAACTTATCAATGGAACAACTTTTGAATAGAGAAAATATTTTAAAATGGCTTCCTTAGCAACAAGGTCAAAACGTTACAAAGATTACATTCTTAAATATGATATCCCAAAAATTAATGTCAACCCAAAACTGGGTGATAGTACTATTGACCTTCTCTGTCCCGAAAAAAATTTAGAAAAAAAAAATCGCACGTTGTTTGGAAATTACGGGCTTTGGAGGAATTATGACTATTTTTTGGTTGTTGTGGTTAATTTTTAATAATTTTGTTCATTTATATTTTGTAACTGTAATCGTGAATAACTGTATAAATTAATAACATAATTGACCCTAGGTTTCTAAAATTCAGACTTTTTGATGAACTATAAATGAGTTGATTTTTATTCAAAATCGGTGAATTTTGCCTTCCTTTAAAAAATGTACTAAAGTTTGTTGGCAAGTTATATCAAAAGTTGGCGTCTTTAATGATATTTTATAAAAACGTTACAAATATATAAGATCAGGGTTCGAAATATTATCAATTTATTTATATACCTTTTATTAAAGAATGCGATTTTATTTTTTATTCCGAATTAATGTTTGTGAGACATGATGCAGTATTTTCAATGTTGTAATAATATTGTTAGGAATATTGTCAGCTTTCAAACTTTAATTTAGATTAAAAAAATATTACAATTTTTGAAAATAAAATAATAAAACAAATACTTATTACTTGTTTCCTATTATATCAAAAGTGCTATTTTAATATGAATAATAGAATTTAAATACAAAAATATTTTTTCCTCATAATAAATTAATAGAAAGAATAATGGACTTTTGTCCTTATAAGTTACAACCTTATTGGATCGTTTTTTATTTTTAAGATAAATTCTAGAATTTTTAAACGAAAATGAGCCAAATTCACAATAAAAATAATTCATATATTTTTATTAAAACCTTAAATTTCAAACTTAGCAAAATACATATTCAAATGAATCACATAGTTCATATTGCAATTCAAATTATAATTATTCAATAATGAATTTAAACAATTACAATTATAAGTATAATTAGCTATAAACATTGTGAGATATTTTGTGTAACCACAATTTAACAATATGAGTTTAACTTTATTAGTACATATTGAATTACATTGGCCATTCTATTTATGACAGGAATAACTTGCAATGATTTACCAAATTTTGCGTTTAATAAATATATGATGTAGTAAATACCAAATTGTTCGGTAATATTTGTACATAACTCATTATCAATATTCTGCGAAAAAATAGTAAACTGTTTGACATGATTTACGTTCATATCATTATTAATTAGTATTTTTAACCATCATCTATGAAGATTTCTTCTGATTATAAGTTTTTTTCATAAAATTCGTTGTGTTCTCATGAGATTTTTATTTATTACAAATGCAGTGTGCTAAAAATAAAGACACTCGTAATTAACAAGACACACTACTATTTTTTGCAATGAATCATGAATTATCATCTTATTGCAAGATCAACAGATCTAATTGTTGACCTTTCTTGAGGCCATTGGTAAACTTTATAAGGAATAAATTTCAATTCATCGAAAAGTTTCAGGTCTTAACTTTTATACATTTTTTTTCCTT
The DNA here is from genome assembly GCF_003426905.1 of Ctenocephalides felis. NCBI lineage: Eukaryota > Metazoa > Arthropoda > Insecta > Siphonaptera > Pulicidae > Ctenocephalides > Ctenocephalides felis. The sequence goes on from NW_020537324.1 coordinate 64,124,090, forward strand.
TATTGTTTTATTGACTTTTTATACGAGTACATTAGTCATTCACAATATACTCAAGTCTAATCACATATACTTCATCTAAACATTTCTCACTATGACTACATATTATTTACACAGGTGGTTATTACACTACTTATAATTTTCATTTATTTAATTAAATTCAACAAGATTTAATATAGGTATATAATATAGGGCAGCATATATTCTTTTATCAGTCAACAATATTATAAAGTTAGTTGGAAGGGACATTCTTCGTCCCTTCATATTAATTTCATATTATATTTATGAATTGTTAAAATATGCATATTTTTAAAACAATAAGCTAATTGTCGTGTCTAAGACATTATAATGTGATTTCAAATAAACAAAACCTATATCCCTTTCTATTAATACTTGTCCTAAACTTTTCCTTAATTATTTTTCCTCATCCTAATTCCTTTATTTCTCATTTCAGGCCCACTCGTACACATGATGATTCCTATCCCAACTCCTTGCAATCCTGGATAATGGTCATGGACGTGGAAGAATAAAACGAAAAATCCTGGATATCTGTGAATCAGTACTCCTTGTGTATCCTTGTATCCTTTTATTCCCTTATATAGTGTATCATGCCACTCGATCGTTTTGACCCCGTAAGAAGGAGGGTAGTTATCAAGCCTGTCACGGCAAATAATAGTTAATAGGACCAGTGACGTCCGATTAATGTAAAATTTTACTGTTATAATTAATACATTAATTTATTTTCATATTCTTCATTACAAATTTTATATACTCAGATTTTTTTGCTATTCATTGTATAGTTGAAATTACTTTCCAACTTTTTTTAATCACTTCTACGACTGTTCAATTAAAAACATTTTGCAAATTTGTTGATTTACAATCGTCAGCCGTAATGGAGACAATTCGTTAATAATAACATAAATGATTTGATGAACCTGAAAGGGATCAACTAATTTTTAAAAATTGTAAAAACGTAATATCTATATTGATAGTTGCAATATATCTAAAATTTTAAATTAAGTTATTTTAGCTAAACTATTTTATTATTATACCAATATATATACCTAGTTAAATTATTATTGATATGATTAAACCATTATATTTAAATTCAATGGTATTTGTTTTTGTTATGTAAGCTGTATAAATTTTGAATACATATGTGTAAAATGTATATAATGTATAAAAAGTGAGAGAAATTTGTATTCAAATAAATTAAAAGGGTGAGATTTTTTTATTTATTTTTATTGAGCATATATTTACATAAGGCATATAAAATCATTAAAAAAAATGAATTATAAAAATTGTTTACGAAACGTAATTTATATATCAAGAGTTACAATATGTCAATTCTCATTGATTAAACTGCTAGCTCCTTATTACTTATTTTTGCAAAAACATTCATCTGTTAGATCTGAATTACATTCATATTCATTAGGGTGGTCCTTAATATGGACATTTTCGAATTTCCTTGCTCCCAAGGGCTCAAATTGTTCCAAATTGATAAAAATCAATTCTCTGGAAGTTTTAGCTCTTAACATTAACTTTTAGATTGTGCGCAATTCAATCAAACTTTGTATGGAAATAGCATGGAAAAAATTTTGAAAATTAAAAAAAAAACTTTAGGTAATTATATCTAAAAACATTTTTAAAATTTTTGAAAATTATTTCATGCTAATTCCATACAAAACTTTGAATTGCGCACTATCTAAAAAGAATATTAAGAGCTAAAACTTCGAGAGAATTGTTTTTTATCAATTTGGAACCTTGCCCTTGGGAGCAAGGAAATTCGAAAATGTCCTTATGAAGGACCACTCATTCATATTCATATAATGTGATTTACTTATGTTCATATCATGTAGTTTTCATCAATTATGATTTTCAACTAATTTATGAAATATTTCAATAGCATTTTTGTGTGATGTTGAAAGTAACTAAATCCATATAATATAATGTTTTAGCTTAAGGGACTTTTTACTTTTTATACTCTTCCTGCAAAATGTTTCATTCGTTGCTTTTGAAATCGACATAGCTTCCAATTTTCGACTTGATTCAAGCGGAATATACAACCAATATTACCTATATTTCATTTTGTTCAACATACAGTCCCTTTTTTATTCAAATAATATTTTTTTCAACATTTTCTTCGTTTCGGAAGTATATGTCCTCTCTCCAGGAGCTGGTAAATACGCGTACGAACAAAAACGTTTTCCTTTGAAGTATTGCAATTATAAGCATTTTAAAATAAATAGTCACTTAAAATTAAACTAAAATTTTATTGGAGTGCATTTTAAAACATTTTTAATTTTATCGCACAATGTAATTGAATTGAAACTCCCAAGTAATTCCTTGTTCAAAGCGTTAAATTTAGAGTATGATTAAAATCTATTGCTTTACAAAACTTTTATTGTATATATTTACCACCAATTTTATGATAGTTAGTACAGTATGATTTAAACTAATTAGAATTCTTCATCAGCATACGAAAAAAATCTCTTTTCAAAACATTGTATAAAAGAAGTCATCATGAAGAATTTGATTTTACCTTATCAAACGAATTACGAAATTCATCGAAAATTTATCACGTTCGATTATTTCCATCTGCGTGCCTCACTGAGAATGAAGGTCAACACTTCTTATGAAATAGGATAACTGGATGCCTCTTTATTGCGACCCCTGCTGGTAATATTGTAGCGCAACGGTCCTTCTCACTTGGGGGTCACGGCGACTGGCCTCACCATCATCTTGCGTTTCGGCTTGTGTGGCTTATATACGTGCTGAACATGTGGCTAATTTTGCTGAAACATCGATATTGAGTCGAAAATGAAATAGTTATTGATGCTGTTAATTTGATATCGGGGAACAGATATAATATGGCAAATCTATTGCTACTGGAATCGGAAGAATTTTAAAAAGATATTTCTGTGATTATGTTACATGTCGATGTGGCTACATATTTCTGCAACATTGTTACATGTCATTTGGCGGTGTAATGTAATCTAAGGAAACATGTATGTACATACATGAAGAAGTGTAGATTTCTTAATAAATATTGATTTTTCTTGATATCTATGTAGGTTTGTTATTTTTAATAAATACACAACATTATTCTTTATACATTTGATTATCCGAATTTTTGATTATCCGAATGCCTATTGACAACAATTAGTCTGGTTAACCGAGTTTTTACTGTATTGGTAGCGATTGTTCCTCAGTTATCAGCATTACTTCTACCAAAGTATTTGGAGCAATTATTTTGCATAAGTTAATATCTGCATAATATAATCTCTGAAGAATTACCAATATTAATGGTTCTCCACGAATGTAAATATTTTTATATACAACTTCGATATTTCGACAAATATTTCGCCTCTATAAATCCTCTCACCCCCCAATTGGAGAAACGTGTGCTTTTCGGCCTCGTATTTTACGACTCGTATATTCGTACTCGAGATTGACCGCACAACATTACGTGGCTTGAGATTATTCGACAGTATTGACTAGGTTTCTTTTTTACTGTTTACGCAATCTGTCAAAATCCGAAAGGTCTTGTCGCAAATCTGCACTGATTTTCAACACCAGCAACCCATAAATGTAATAGAACAAGTTACCCGAACTTTGTTCAAATACTAGAGCTGTTTTGAAAAAAAGAGAGATAGTTGTACTATCATTTTAAAATTATACATATTAATAATAAGAGTACCATATAAATAAGTTTATGTTAATAAATAGTATATAAAATTAATTAAATTAGCTTGATTATGTTGTTAGAGAAATAAATTTTAGTTGAGGTACTAGTGTAATGATGGTGATGAAAAACATCTATAATTATTCCTATAAGTAAGTGTGATATTTTAGATTTTAAATTTCACACATAAATATAAAATACTACACTGAATGATAAATGTGATTCCCAAATGTTGAACCCTCCGGTCTCTAAGACAACATTCAGGGGTTCCATGTCAATGAAAAACAAATTGGGGTCCGCGAAATAAAAATGGGGGTCCATGGTAGTGGATCGCAATACACCACGTTATTATCTATTTAATTAATTGTGTAGTATATATAATGAAAAGTGATACACAGTTAGTGATAAAAGTAAAAGGTAAATAAAAATATTGTTCTTCATTATAAAAAGCATTCGATTTGTGATCGCAATATGGTCAAGCTTGCTAAGATCCCATTTGCTGACTATTGAAAGCCATGGGAATATTCCTTGCGTTTTTTTGAGGCTGTCAATGTAACTCTGACTACTAAATTTGGAAAACAACTTAACTATTGTAAAATAGTGATCTACTAACAAAAAAAGATGTAGATTGGACATTATTAGCCGGGAGATGTAAGTTTAAATTTTACAAAATTGCCAATTGTTGATTATTTATTTCTGGCTTACTTTATTTTTTAATTGATTATTATTTTATTTTTACTTAATAAATGTGTACAAGTAAGTTGTATTTTTACCTTAAATATTTGAAAATAAACTTTAGTATAGTTAGAAATTTAGCAAAAAAAAACATTAATATCTGGTAAATAGGTGGTTCATGGCAAAGCCCAAGGGCTCCAAGTCACAAATAAGTTTGAGAACCTATGTTTTAGTTGGCACAAAATATATTTATTTATTTAATTATTTATTTATTCATAAGCAAGCCGTAATCAATAACAATAAATATTATTTCAGGCTCTTGTCAAGCTTATTCATAATTAATATTGAAAGGAAAGTAATTTTACAATATTCATAGCAGCTGCACGATTTTCGCTTCTGAAAAAAAGAGCTGAAAAAAAGCATTCGAATATTAAATACAATTTTCATCATCAAGTTCATCATATTAAAGTCTATTAGACCACCAGTGAAGCACAAAATTCTTGCACGCGGATGAAAGTTATACTGATTTAAAATCGTAAAAAAATAAATTAATAAAATAGCAACAAGAAACTAGCAAAATTATAAACAAATAGTATTTTATACAAGGTTTTATTCGAGTGTGAATATCGACATGATAATTAAGAGAATATTTTTTTTTATAGATGCACTATACTTTATGCCTAAAATTAGAGGTAAATCTATATTAACAAATTAAATGTGATTGAATAATATGCTTGTCATGAAGAATTTTGTGCTTAAAGGGTCTAAAATTATGTTAATCGTAAAAAATACTGACCAGCTATTCAAATTGATTTTTATTTAAAAAAGAACAAAATAAATTCCGAAATGTTAAGTTGTTAAGAAAATGTTAGAACTATGAACTATATAAAATAAGTGTTTGCAAGTGGCATTTTGTCTTGAGGTAAGATTCCGAAATGTGTGAATATTGTACTTAATCAATAAGAATTAAGATTTTGCTATTTAAAATACACTTTCTGTTTATTGAAAATAGTTTTTGCTTTTCATTAGGAACTCTTCTAACTTTCTTACATCTACATGTGGAAGTATTTCATTGATCTGTTTTTAGTTTAATATATGTATGTAATATATGATTATTAATAAGTAAAATGTAGTAATAACATTTTTCAATTTTGTAAAATAAAGCCATTTTATTCATGTAATATCTTACTGGTGCAACTTACTCTGAGATTGACGAATATACACGTCACTATTCGGACGACACAATTAACTGGTTAAAACAAGTTCGAAATTTAAGTTAATGAAATCTAAATTTAAAAAAACTAAAATTTGATTTTTGAAAAATCGAAAACTTGATTTATTGTGACTATACAATTATAAAAAATATATTAATTTGCTTTCCATAAATATTTGGCGACGGATATCTTTTTTGACTTGTGTACATATTAATAATATTTTCTCCGAATGAAGACATAATAATGCCTGTCATAAATTACATACAATTCCACTCGTCTTACAAAATGCTTGTTCGTCTTTCAGCATAACATCGCATTAGCGCATAATGCCCTCATAATATATTCAATTTTCGAACAAGCATTATTATTATTCTGATATGACAACTGGTTCTTCGTTATAAATCGCTATAAACATCTGCTGAACATTAAGCGGCTATTCGAAGAAGTTAATGTGCCAGTAAAAGCGGCAAGCACTCAGCGTAATGCCCGTGTAAGCTTCCTTACCGTGAAATATGTTAATATCGTTTGTCGGATTATGCAAGAAGTCTGTCTGTCTCTCCGTCTCTCCGTGCGCTTTTGAGGTCCTTGAGGGAACCAGAGGGAACCTCCGCCGAGTACTGGCGAAATCTGACATGTTGACTGACAACCAGAAGTTGCCTATTTAACAGATTCACAACGAATAAATCCTGTGGGTAAATCTGAATACATACACACACAATACTGAGGAGTTTAAATACATTTATACTGGGTGTTCTAGAACTCAACTTCGAGCCGAAACGGGGGGTAACTGTATTGTTACTAAACTATCATGAAAAAAAAATTATCCCATCTTTGGCCAAACTTTTTTTTTATTTTATTTTATTTTGAATGGAAATCAAAATACAGTACAATCCTAAAAGCTATTTGGCTTATATCATTCACTCACACATACACCCACACTTTCAAACACACATATAAATTATTGTGTTTTTATCATTACCAATACAAATACTATTCATATTATATATCCATATAATTCAATAAGTGAATTCACCAATACTATTCATATATGCAATGTAGTGTTAGTGCTAAAGGTTTCCAATGTTATCTTTTGGCAGCTTTTTCTTCAGTTTTCTTGAAATTGGTGTCTAAAAAAGCTGTGTGACTATATAATTTGATTGATGATCTAGTTTTTGAAATTGTTTCGTCTAACTGATTATTTTTTGGTTATTGTGGTTAATTTTTATTATTTTGGTTTTTCAATGCAGTGTTTCCCAAAGTGCTCCATATTAGACTCCCAGGGGTCCATGACAACTTTCAAGGTGCCCATGTTAGCAAAAAAAAATGTTGAGG
>NW_020537324.1:64131992-64173936 GCF_003426905.1 Ctenocephalides felis
AATATTTAAATATGTTAACATGCAACTTTTCTAATAACTGCAATATTTTTGTTTTTTTTTCATAGAAAATAACCTTATATCTCTGCTCGACAATAATATCAATTTTAGGTATGATCAAAACTCCACTTTTATAGGAAAACTTACATTCGATCAATATATAAATATATATTTGGAATAATATTTATATATATTTGGGAGAAATATGTTTTTAGTTTGTAGCATGAAGCATACTGGTAGTACGTTTCAAGAAAAATTGTAAATTTAGATGTAAATTGTAAATTTAAATTGTATGATGAGACTAGTGATTATAATTCATTTTAGTCACAAGTTTATTGTAAATATTTTCTTCATTTATTTTGATTTTATACATTAATGATTTTATTATAATATTTTTAATTTTCCGATGTGAAACGTTTCAAAGTATACTGAACATTTTGGCATACCTGTGAAAAGATGTATGTGTGTGTGTGTAATATGTGTATATGTATGTAAGTTTGAATACAAATTTTCGTTCACGATTTCAAGAGTACGGATAATCTGATTAAGATAATTTAAAAAAAAAAACAATTCACTCGAATTGGTGGTATGAAGAATTGCTCATGTTTTTGGCGCGGCAGGTCTCGCGGTTTCGGAAGCTTGGAAAAATGTTTGAAAAATGCCATTTGGCAGTCAAAAATGATCATTAGACACATGCACATCAAATTATTATATATATACATTTGATAGGCATTTTAATATTAAGTACCCATTTTGTTTCAATTTTTGTGGATTCCAAGATATTATAATTTTTGAAGTTTTTATATTATTTAAACAAATATTCTTAACATTTTTGACGGTATGGATGAACTGAATATACCAATATTCAAAAAAAGTCGAATTATTGCAAATATTTGAGACAATTTCAAATTATTCAAAAAAAGTTGATTTTCTTGATAAGTAAATTGAGAAAAAAATCTTCAAAATTTTTAATTACGATATGGGAGGTTTCAGCAATTTACTCGAAATTATGAATATATTAAGAACATGGGTACATAAATACTTTATAAAATCGTTAGTGGGGTGTATGTTGTCCGCCAACTTGAAGTAATAGTAGGCATTTTATATTTTTGGTAGTAATTATTTTAGGCGTTATTTCTTCGTAGCTGCTGCTTCTTTAACTTCTTGTAGTGCAAGTTTTAATATTCACAAAAAAATCGAAAATGAAAATTTTCGAGAACGAAAAATAAAATGGATGTGTGTGTCTGTGTGTAAGTGCGGATACAAATTTTCGTCGATGATTTCGGGAATACGAATCAACCGATTCGAATAATTCAAATAACATTCAATTGTATTGAAAAGGAGGCGTGCTGATAAGTTTTTGGCAATGGGAGGTCCAGCAATTTTGGCTAAGAAGTTCCAGCAATTTTCCTTATGGCACGTGCCATGCACCACTTAGTTGACTTATAGTTTGATTCTTAAATGTGTCCTTCACCCTGTGAAGGGTTAGGAACCAGTGCACTAGCACCAGAAGCCAGAAGTAGTACGTACCGCACTATACAATGTGATATGAGTTAGATTCCACGCAACGGCAACGGCAACGGCAACGGTTCGAGTGTCAAAGTTCAATTTAGCGGAGGGTTGCTGATATAAATCAGATGGAAAGAAGTAGGGTTTCGACGCAAAACTCTGCCCAAGCGCGAATCCTTCTCATATCGAATATTCTACGGACGTGGCCATATCTGGTTATTTTGTATGTTTATTATTATACCCGTTTTCTACTTTATATTTATAACTCTGTCTCTTGAGGGTATGATCACGAATGTACGAACGAAAGTTATTTTTTCTTGGGTGTGTATCATTTTTGCTTTTTACTTATCAATATTGGAGCAACTTTTAAATGAAGAGAAAGTATCAAGATATCAAATGCTTCGTTTTCTAAAATGTATTGCATTTATATCATTTTTACTTATGAATGTACCTACTTTTGAATAAGGAAAATATTTTAAAATGATTTCCTTAGCAACAAGGTCGAAATGTTATCAAAAATTATATTCTTATACAGGTGTTCCAGAACATAGAAGCTGGGTGATAGTATTGACCTCATTTACAGAACCAAAAAAAAAAAAAACTCACGTTAGTTGGAAATAATGGGCTTTTAAGTGCAAACTAGAGCTTTGGTGAAATTATGACAATTTTTTGGTTATTCTGCCTATTTTTTATTAATTTTGTTCATTTAAACTTCGAAACCGTAACCGTGAATAACATTTTTAGGACCACAGTAGAAAAATAATAACATAATTGCCACCGCTTTTACGAATTAAAACTTTTTGTTGAACTACGAATGAGTTGAATTTTTAAAATAGGTCGATTTTGAGAGGCCGTTCTTCAAGAAAATTTATTAAAGTATGTTGACAAGTTATATCAAAAGTTGGCGTCTTTAATCAGGATTGTACAAAAACGTGTCAAATATATAAGATAAGGGTTCGAAATTTTATCTATTTATTTACATACTTTTTATTAAAGAATGCGATTTTATAAATATTTCTTATTCTGAAATAAAATTTGTGAGACATGATGCAGTATTTTTAAAATTGTAGTAATATTGTTGAGAATATTGTCAGCTTTCAATTATTAATTGAAATTAAAAAAAAAAAAAACATTTTTTTTTAAAAAACAAAAATATTACATATGTTTTCTATATGTGCTATTTTAATGTAAATAAGAGCATTTAAATGCGGAAGTCATAATAAATTAATAGAAAAAACAATGCGTTTTTTTAGCTTATTTCTCGTGACAAGTTATGACCTTATTGGATCATTTTTTTATTGAATAACTTCTAGCATTTTTAAACGAAAATGTTTAAACCTTTACAATTAAAATAATGCATATATTTTTATTAAACCCTTACATTTCAAACTTAGCAAGATACGTATACAAATGAATTACAAAGTTCATATTACAATTCAAATTACAATTATGCAATAATGAATTTAAACCATTACAATTATATTTATAATTAGCTATAAACACTGTGAGATATTTTGTGTAACCACAATTCAACAATACGGGTTTAACTTTATTAGTTCATATTGAATTACATTGGTCATTATATTTATCACAGGAATAACTTGCAATGATTTAGCAAATTTTGCGTTTAATGAATAGATAATGTTTGTTTTAAATACCAAATTGTTTGGTAATTTGTGGACATAACTAATTATTATTAATTTTCCGCAAAAATAGTAAACTGTTTGATATGATTTACGTTCACGTCATTATTAATTAGAATTTTTAATCATCATCTATGAAGATTTATTCCGATTATTAATTTTCTTCTTAAAATTCATTGTGTTCTCATGAGCTTTTTATTTATTACAAATGCAGTGTGCTAAAAATAAAGACACTCGTAATTAACAAGACGACACTCTACTATTTTTTGCCATGAATCATGAATTATCATCTTATTGCAAGATCAACAGATCTAATTGTTGACCTTTCTTGAGGCCATTGGTAAATTTTATAAGGAATAAATTTTTATATATCGAAACATTTCAGACGAGAACTTTTATACTTCTTTTTTATTCATTGTTTTATTGACTTTGAATACTAGTGCATTAATCATTCACAAAATACTTAAGTCTAATCACAATTACTTTTTCTAAACATTACTCACTATGACTACATAATATCTCTACACAGGTGGTTTTTACACAACTTATAATTTTATCTTGTTGGTTTTAATATAGGTATATAGAGCAACATATATTCTTTTATCAGGCAACAATATTATAAAGTTAGTTGAAAGGGAGATTTTTTGAACTCATACTCATTTCATATTATATTTATGAATTTTCAGAATATGCATAATTTTAAAACAACAAGCTAATTGTCGTATTTAAGACATTGTAATGTGATTTCAAAAAAAAAAAACCTTTATTCCTTTCTATTAATACTTGTCCTCAACATATCCTTAATTATATTTCCTCATCCTTAATTCCTTTGTTTCTCATTTCAGGCCCAATACACATGATGATTCCTATTCCAATTCCTCGCAATCCTGGATAATGGTCGTGGACGTGGAAGAATAAAACGAAAAATCCTGGATATCTGTGAATCAGTACTCCTTGTGTATCCTTGTATCCTTTTATTCCCTTATATAGTGTATCATGCCACTCGATCGTTTTGACCCCGTAAGAAGGAGGGTAGTTATCAAGCCTGTCACGGCAAATAATAGTTAATCGGACCAGTGAAGTCCTTAACTGGACATTTTATTATTATAATTTTTATTTTTTATTTTTTCAATTATAAATTTTATATGATTTTGGGCACTTTTGAACAATGTATCGTTGAAAATACTTTCCAACTCGATCGTTTATTATTACATAATTTTTTTTATCAATTTCAATGGATCAACTAATTTTTAAAAATAGTTTACAAAATCTAATTTCTATACCGATACAATTTATATTTAAAATTAAAATTTTGATATTTTAGTAGAACAAATTTATAATTACACTAATATGATTAGTTGAATTATTATTGATATGATTGATTATTTTTAAAACATTTAATATGTGAATAATAGTAATGTAATTTTGATATGATTTTGAATACATTTAAAAGTGAGAGAAATTTGAATTGAAACGACTGGAAAGAATGAGTTTTTTTTTTAATTTATTTGCTTCAAATTTATTTACATAAAATTATTTATAATACAGTTATAAAAATTGTTCACAAAATGTAATTTCTTTAATTAAGCTAAATACCTTAATTTGTAAATTAAGGTATTTTAGCTGAGGTATTTGTATAAATTTTATAATAATACGAATATATTTGCTTAATAACATTATTATTAATATTATTGACCTTTTATGTTTAAATCCAATGGTTTCTGATTTTGTTACCTAATTTTAAGCCAAATAGCATATGAATGGAAAGTGTAATTTTTGTTCTTTTATTTTGTTTTAAATTATTTTTAATTATTATTTATTTTAAATTATTTTTAAATATTGAATCAATTTTAATATTTAAAAATATTGATTAGATATTTACATAAAACATAAAATCAGTTGTTCAGAAAATACAATTATAAAAATTGTTTACAAAAAGTAATTTTTATATAGATATTTACAATGTGAATTGTAATTTGTAAATTGAGGTATTTTAGTCGAAGTGTATGTACTATAGTATAGTACTATACCAATACAATAATTGCCTAACAAAATATTATTATTATTACTGATTTATGTTTAAATCCGATCGTTTCTGTTTTGTTATGTAATTTTATGCGAGCAATTTGAGTACATAATGTTAAAAATTGAGGATAGTTTATCGGTTTTCAAAAACCGGTTTTAAAAACCGGTTTTTTGGCGAAAATTATGGAATTCGAAAACCGGTTTTTAGTGAAAAAAGTCGGTTTTCACTGTAGAAATGAAAAATGATAAATATATCCAAATAAAGATAGATGAAAGCGTTTTGATTCTTGAAATCATATCGGTTCAATAGCATTTGATATCTTATCAGTCTGCAATGGTTCCCAGAAAGGTTTTGTTCATATTAATTTAGATTTTTATACCAGTGTATATATTAATTTCAATCAGTGTGACTTCTTCTTGAAGAAGTAACTTCCTCTACTCAAACTTTTAAGAGTTTTAAACCCTAGAAGTCTCAATTAAAAAACAAAAAACTTAGAATTATTATATCAGGCTTTAAAAATATTTAAGCATAATTTGGTCGCAAGTATGAGAGTATTTTCTATTTCAGAAAATTTTGTGAGTAAACAATAAAGGACACGTCTAAGTAGCAATTCGATTTTATTTTATATATTCATACATTTTTTTTAAATCACTTCTATTTTAAGTTCTAGGAATTTACTTTTTACCTTGGAAATATTAAAATTACAATTTTTCAAATAACTGCTCACTATAAATAAAATAAATTTGTAGTTGTGTAATTTGAAACGTTTTTACTTTAACTGTCCAATGTAATTTATTTGAAGTCGAAATATTTCATTGTTAGAAGCAATGTAATTTCTAGTTCGATTTAAATACATTGTTCAATAAATTCTTCATTGTAATTTGCCACTAATAATTGTAAATACAGTAATCTCTATCTCTGAAGTCCTGAAGAAAAAATTGATTTTACCTTACCAAACGAATTACAAAATTCATCTAAAATTTATCACGTTCGATTATTTCCATCTGCGTGCCTCACTGAGAATGAAGGTCCACACTTCTTATGAAATAGGATAACTGGATGCCTCTTTATTGCGACCCCTGCTGGTAATATTGTAGCGCAACGGTCCTTCTCACTTGGGGGTCACGACTGGCCACCATCATCTTGCGTTTCGGCTTGTGTGGCTTATATACGTGCTGAACATGTGGCTAATTTTGCTGGAACATCGATATTGAGTCGAAAATGAAATAGTAAAAGAAATAGATTTATAACATTATTGGTGCCTTTAATTTACTATAGGGGAACGGATATAATATGGCAAATTTATACTATTGAAATCGCAAGAATTTTAGAATAATATTTCTATGATGTTGTTACATGTCGGTGTTGCTACATATTTCTGTGATGTTGTTACGTATCATTTGGCGGTGGGTATGCTTGGATACAGAATTTTGCCAAAAATATATAAAATACAGATAGACGAACCGTTTGGTTGCCTTCTAAAAAGCTATGTGTGATATTCAAATGACCTAATTTTATAATGCTTTAGGTGTACTTAGGATGGCTTTTTGCACTTTATGCTTTTTCTACATAATGAAATAACTAATATTAATACAATATTCATTCATATAACTCATTATCATTTATTTCCGCAAAAACATTCTGTTAGATCTGAAAAATGTTCATATGATGTGGTTTACAAATCATGTGTAAATGCAAAGCTATTGAAATTGCAAGACTTTTGGAATATTTTTGTGATGTCTTTACGTGTCGAGGTCTTCTGGTAATTTTCGCAGTGAATAAAGAATTTTGGATAAAGAATTTTGCCAAAAATATATAAAATATGTACAAATAAACCAACCGTTTAGTTTTCTTCTAAAAGCTACCTAATTATGTAGTATCATCAGACCAGCTCGTAAATTTTGAAATTCCGATGTTTCATGGAGTGAAAATCGTTTAGTTTGGCGGATTCTTTGGAAATGAAATAAATATTTAATTGAAACGAGACTTTCAGGTTTTATTGTTATATATTTCGACATTCTTCTTAAATTTTTTCATTAAAATATATGTCATAATATGCTTGTACATTTTGCCAGGAAATATGCAGGTCACAATTTTTATCCGAAACTGAAAAATCAAAACATATATATATATATATATATATATATATATATATCTCTAAAAAATCCAGAAAAAATAAGAAAAAAACCTATTTTTTGCAACTTGAACAAAAAAAAGTTTTTTTATACAAAATTTTACTTTTGATTCTTTAAAAAGTGGGTTAATTATAACTTTTTTTTTAAAGTTTTTTTAGGTTCAACTAGAAGAGAATTTATCCTGAATACAATGAATTGTATCTCGTTTCAATAGGACGGTCAGTTTTTTTCCTATCTTTCCCGCCAATTAGGTAAAATCGAAAAAATGAATGGCATTCCGCTCGTATAATGTCGACGCTTGCTCACTATTTCTTAGTTAACTTAGAAAATAATTTGAATTTGTTTCTGAAATTATAGAGATATATTATTTGCTAGTTTTGGAAGACATTTTTGCAAAAAAACGTCCCCCTTTAAAACTCCATTAACGTATATGTCTATGGCGTTCCTCAGTTGTCAGCATCACTTCTACCAAATCATCTTGAGTACCAAATAATTCTATATAAGTTAGTATCTGTGTAAATCTATTAAGAATTACCAATATTAGTGGTGCTCCACGAATGTAAATATTTAACTTCGATATTTCGACAAATATTTCTCCTCTATAAGTCCTTTCACCCCCAATAGGAGAAACGTGTGCTTTTCGGCCTCGTATTTTACGACTCGTATATTCGTACTCGAGATTGACCGCACAACATTACGTGGCTTGAGATTATTCGACAGTATTGACTAGGTTTCTTTTTACTGTTTACGCAATCTGTCAAAATCCGAAAGGTCTTGTCGCAAATCTGCACTGATTTTCAACACTAGCAACCCATAAATGTAATAGAACAAGTTACCGAAGTTGCTCAAATACTATAGCTGTTTTGAAAAAAAACGATAGTTATATTAGTTTCAAATTAAATTATATTGTAATCATTAGAATAATAATATATAAATGAGTACATGTTGATAAATAGTAGGTATATAAAATTAATTAAATTAGCTTTCAAATAATTAAATTTTAGTAGAGGTAGAAGTGTGATGATGATGCAAACATCTATAATTTTTCCTAGTGTGATATTTTAGATTTCTTAGACCTTAATTTCTAATTATTAAATTTTGTAGCATCTATAATGAAAAGTGATATACAATATTTATAAATAAAATTAAAAAGTAAATAAAAATATTGTTCTTGGCCGCAATATTGAGACTGAAAAGTAATTCTGGATACTAAATATAATCTGGATACCTAATTGTTGTAAAATAGTGATCTACTAACAAACAAAATGTAGTTTGGACATCATTAGTCGGAAGATTTAAGATTAAACTTTACAAGATTATTGCTAGTGTTGGTTATTAAACATTTACTTGTTGCTTACTTTATTTTTTTATTATTATTTTAATTTCAATCAATAAGCTAGGAACTTCTAAAAACAAATCAAAATTGGGTAAATAGATAGTCTATATGGCAAATGCCAAGGGCTGCACGTCACAAATAACTTTGGGAACCTATGTTTTAGTTGGTGAAAGATTTATAATTATAAACAAATCGTATTTTATGCAATGAGTGTGAATATCGATAAGATAACTAAGGAAATAATTTTTTTATAGATTCACTATACTTCATACTTAAAATTAAAAGTAAATTTATTAACCAATTAACTGTGATTGAAAAATATTCTACTTCTGAAGAATTGTCAGAATTTTGTGTCTAAACGTATGTCATTCGTAAAAATAGTAACCAGCTATTTAAATAGAAATTTTTAAATACAAAATTTATGTATCGAAATGCTAAGTTGTTCAGAAAATTTTAAGGCTATGACTATATAAAATAAGTTGTAAGAGACATTTTGGCATGTTGCACTAACTTTCTGAAATCTATAGATAGTATATTTAATCAATAAGAATTAAAATTCAGCTATTTAAATAAAATTTTCTGCTGTGTATTGATAATGGTTTTTGCTTTTCACCAGGAACTTTTCTAACTTTCTTACATCTACATGTGGAAGTATTTAATTGATCTGCTTTTAGTTAATTAATATGTATGTAATATATGTTTATTAATAAGTAAAATGTACTAATAACATTTTTCAATTTTATAAAAAAAATCTATTTCATTCATCTGATACCTTACTAGTGCAACTTACTCTTGACGAATTGACGAATATAGATTGACGAATATACACGTCAATATTCGGACAACACAATTAACTGGTTAAAAAAAGTTTGAAATTTAAGTTAATGAAATCTAAATCTAAAAAAACTAAAATTTGATTTTTGAAAACTCGAAAACTTGATTTATTGTGACTATACAATTATAAAAAATATATTAATTTGCTTTCCATAAATATTTGGCGATGGATATCTTTTTGACTTCTGTACATATTAATAATATTTTCTCCGAATGAAGACGTATACTAATGCCTGTCATAAATTACATACAACTCCACTCGTCTTACAAAATGCTTGTTCGTCTTTCAGCATAACATCGCATTAGCGCATAATGCCCTCATAATATATTCAATTTTCGAACAAGCATTATTATTATTCTGATATGACAACTGGTTCTTCGTTATAAATCGCTATAAACATCTGCTGAACATTAAGCGGCTATTCGAAGAAGTTAATGTGCCAGTAAAAGCGGCAAGCACTCAGCGTAATGCCCGTGTAAGCTTCCTTACCGTGAAATATGTTAATATCGTTTGTCGGATTATGCAAGAAGTCTGTCTGTCTCTCCGTCTCTCCGTGCGCTTTTGAGGTCCTTGAGGGAACCAGAGGGAACCTCCGCCGAGTACTGGCGAAATCTGACATGTTGACTGACAACCAGAAGTTGCCTATTTAACAGATTCGCAACGAATAAATCCTGTGGGTAAATCTGAATACATACACACAATATAGAGGTGTTTATGTGTATATATTTATACAGGGTGTCCCGGAACTCGACGTCAAGCCGATACGGGGTTACTGTATTGCTACTAAACTATTATAAAAAAAATCTCAAGCAGTTTGAAAATTATAAGCTTTTAAGTGCAATCCAGAGCTTTGGTCAAGCAAAGACCATTTTTGGTTTTTGTGGTTAATTTTTATTAGCTTAAATCAGTGTTTCCCAAAGTGGTCCATTTTGGATCTTCAGGGGTCTATGTCAACTTTCAAGCTGCCCACGTTAGCGAAAAAAGATTTTAGGGTCTAAGAAATAGAAATGGATCGGTGGTGAAGCATATCATAATATGTTAACCCTTAACGAACGGGTGCATTTTCAAAAACTATTAGTCGACGGATTTTTAAGAAATTAATTTCAGAACGAGAGAAGGTGCATAATTAATATCGCTTTATTGGATTTGAATAAAATGGATTTCTGCTAATATTGCATGTTGATAAATATTCAAGTTTATTTTCTGTTAATTATTTTACAATATGGCATTGTGCTCTATAATGAAGTTATATACAATATTTATAAATGGACCAAAAAGAGTAAAAAAAAATTGTATTTTTTTATACCATAAGGGGTAGATAAGGGGTTTATGTCAAAGCCCAATGGGTTCGCAACACAAAAGAGTTTGGGAATCTAAGGTTTAAACTTTGGAACCCTGATCGAAAATAATGTTTCTGAAATTATGTGAACTTGTTAAACTATGAATTTAAAATTTTCAAATTAAAATTTGACTAATTTTAAATGTTTCCTAAAAAAAAAGTGTACTGAAGTATATTGGCAACTTGTATCAAAAGTTTGCGAATTTAATCAGAATTGTAAAATAGTAATATTACTAATGATAGTTTAAATTTAAATCATAATAAAATAATTCGAGTAAAAAATAACAAAATTAGTACGATTTTTTAAAAATCTTATTTATGATAGTTACGCCGTTTCGGCTTGATGTTGAGTTCTTGCACACCCTTCTGCTAAACTTCTGCATACCGATTTTCGTGATTTTTCGTCTGTACCGATTTTCGTGAAAATTTTTGTCAGATTCATTGGGTTCACAAATGGTTTCGATTTAATTTCATTAAAATATTTTTTTCAACCATAACATTTTTTTTCAAAATTTTGAGTTGTTTTGTAAAAATTGACTTTTTTGAAAAAATATACTTAATCTTTCAGTTTTGCATTCACAAGATTAGTAGTAAGTTTTGTTTTCAGAATTAATAATACATAAATGCTATGTTTATGCAAAAATAGTTTAGGCAAATGAATATTTTGTGTAACACATTTATTTAAGAATTTTTATGCAGCAAAACATGCAATATTGTCATTGTCTTTAGATATTAATTAATCACGATCGAAATTAGCTATTAGTTTGGTATATGGTCTTATTTGATGAATATTTGATATGATTTTTTGCATATATATCTGAACACAATTTCAAATAAAAAATATTTAGTTTTTATCTCATCAACTTATTTCATTATGACGCTAAGATACTTGTTATCAAATTGTATCTAAAACTGAATGTAATTTATTCTATCGTATGAAATATTCTAATCCATGTTGAATTTTACTGAAAATTCTGGATCGTAACATGCATATGAACTACCAAGCATTTAAATATCTTTAGCTCGAAACAAAGGTTTATTGTGTAAAATTGAATATGACATGCTTTCGAAAGCTTCTAATTTTAATAATTTTCTGAATCCGGAGTAATAAATTCGAATTTGCCATTATTTATAAACAACCGCGCCATGCGTATTTTCATATGAATATATTCGGACAGATATAAAGCGTCCATCCAACAAACTAAAACCAGTGGCCATTACGGACAAACACGACGTTAAAAAAAGAAAAATAGAAATAACAGTAAAAATACAGAAGAGTAGAAATGGAAAAAAAATTGCAAAAATCTCATACAGAGATACGCGCATGATATATTAATGGATTTTTGCATTTTTAAACGCTTCGCACAGTGACAATGAGCGCTATTGCGGCATTATTGGATTACCGTAGAGAAAAAACCGTGAAAACACTAGATTATTATTTTTTCAACTAATCCCCGTCATATTCTATCAGTAAATGCCCATTCAGACTAACACCAATTCATTATTACAGAGGCGATAATCTAACGATGACAAAAGTTAACAGACCTGACCTCAATGTGTAAAGTTATATATTGAAAATGAAAAACAATATGTAAAAATTTTAGAAATGTATTTATAACTCAACATTTGCATATATTTATTCAGTTTATTAGATTAACAATTATTAGCTTCATATCTTCATTTATATAAAATCTACCATAATTTTCATTTATTTGTGCTGTGTTTGTTTTCTTAATATTGACTTGTATTTTTGCTGGTTCCTGTTGCTATTTCATTGGTCTCGTCTTTGTTAAAAGACAAACCAGACTTTTTGTGAATAGGTTGCTTAGTTAACCACGAGGAAACTTTGGAATTTACTGGTATCCGAGATTTAGAGTTATTAGATTTTTTTGTTTCCACTTTTGATCTACTGGTCTGCTGTACAGGTTCTATTTTGTTTCGGGAAGTGCTAGCAGGTTTTGTTGCAGATTTTTTTCGTGAAGTTTCTGTTCCTTGAATGTTGTTAGAATCATCCGATATATTTTTTAGACCTGCAGTAATTGCAAGATTTGCTTTGTGGGCTCCAAACTTTTGCTCCCGAGCTATTCGCGCGGTTTCCATGTCTTCTATGTATTTTCTCATAAGTAGCTTGCAAGCATCAGTTTGATCTCTAATTCTCATTATTCTATCTAATTCCCCGTATAGTTGCATATCACGATCGTTGTTATTTTTATTTTTGCAGTGGTGTTTATGTTCATTTCTCAAAACCAAAGCGTTCATGGTTGGTGTACTATTGTGATCTTGTCCACCTTTGAGAGATGTCGCTGTAGTACTGGGAACAACGGACGTCAATGTACCACTTGTTAAAACTGATGAATCTTCAGTATGGTGCTTATTGCAGAATGTTGGCGAACTTGCATCTGTAAGGAGACTTGCAAGGTCCGAATAGGTTCCACCAGTACTTAGTTCTTTATGATGACAAGTATGTTTACATGAAGCTGAATGGTCGTGATGATGGTCACATTCCTTGCTATGTTCACAGGTTTTTTGTGCGCGCTCACAAGTGTCCTTTTTATTCTCATGTGTTTCCTTGCTATGCTTACAGTTCTCTTCCTCGCCATGGTGGTGTTTTGATTCTTTTTTATGTTCATGGGTCTCTTTGTTGTGTTCGCAGCTATTTTCGTTATCTTCTGTCTTTACGTGCTCACAGACCACATGCTCGTGGCTCTTTTCGGCCTCAAAATTTAAACCGTGAGTCAGTAGCTGCTCCTTTTGAAGGACATAACTGTCACGCTCACTAATTTCTTTTTCGTGCTTACAGTGTTTTCTGTTTTTACTCACCTTGTTTTGATTGAAATTACTAGAAGATTTTCTATATGATTTAGGCTTGTCACGAGTTCTCTTAGTTTTAATCGCATAAGGTGTGAAATCGAACTCTTCATTACCTGCCAATGAACGTATGTTCATGGATGGTTGTTCTAAATCATCCGTAGTAATGCTAGCAAATAAATCACTATAGGCAGTTAAACATAGTTCTTTGCACACTTCGGTTAATGTTTTCTGCAATAACACTTCACGTGTTTTCAAGTCTTCATTTTCAAATAATGAATTTGTGGTATTTTGATCTTTTGTGCTAGTATTATTCACTTTTACATTTGATTTCTTCGGTTTGCGTATGTCAACATAAGGCTGTTCAATTTTTGCTACATTTACTGTGGTGGATCGTGCACGTTTATTGTTTGTCTTTAAATCTTTATTTTTCTTATCTGTATTTTGTGATTCATTTGAGTCCTTCAATTGGCACATTATCTCAAACACTTTCTTGTGTACAGCACCAGGTCGCCAGCCTGGTCTAGGCGATATTCCAGGATTTGGCACCGTCCACAACCATCCCATGTTAGGGGGCACACCTGGTGGTGTTTCTAGGTCTGGAACACAAGCACGGTGACCTTGTCGAAATCGTGGATTATAATAGCGATCTAAGCCTCTGGACATGCATACACCGCCACATTTTTTTCGACGACGTTTACTTTTACTTTTCTTCTTGCGGCTTGAGCTTCGAGATGGCATAACATTCGCCGAAGATTTATCTTTGGCTTCAGTTTCTTGATCATCGTCAGTTGTCTCAGCTTTCTCTTGTTCGATGTTGGATGTTGATGTTGTTTGCCCATGACGCTTTTTCCGTGATTTTTTTGCTCTTCCCGGAACTGTCGATAACCATGGAGATTGTTTACAGGGCTTGCATAATTGGTCAGCAGGGCATGGTGGTAAATAACATGGTGTAAATCCTGGGGGTTTTGCTCCTAAACACTTCGGATATTCGCAAGGATTGAATTGCATGCAAGGCGGCACAGGGATACAAGAAACACCTTCAACACAAGATGTAGCTCGACAGCAGTCTCGTTTTCTTTTTTTTATAAAATCCTTACAACCTCCTCCCTGACATACGAACTGTGTTGGTGCGATAGTTTTTCCAAGTGTCATGTTGTACACTTGTGTTTCTTCTGGATGCGGTCGGCAATCGTTAATATCCTCACATAAATTTTTCATTTGATTCTCTTCTATATTGTCTGATTGATTGTCTTCTCTATCTTCTTCAGGGATTTTTTTCAAAGGTTTGTTTAAATTTCTGCGGTACTGTACGGGATTTTTTGTATGTTTTGCCGCTTGGGTTAGCGGTTCCGGAGTTTTCAATATGGAAGACATTTCTTTTACATATGGCGTAAAACCAGGCGGATCACTGGCGAGAAACCTTTTAACTTTTTCCTCAATCGGAGTAAATGATTTGACACAAGGTCGTAGAGAATCTCTTGATTCACTATCTTCCTTCTCTTCGACCACTTTATCTGTTTTCATATGTTGATTTATTTCATACAAAATGTCACGCGAACTAAATACATCAGTTATTTCAGGTGAAGGGTTTTTCACGCGATCTTGAGCGCATTTCACTGGTTTAGTTGTCGGCAACATGCCTATAACTAATCCTTCAGAAACTTCAAGCGTACTAATGACTGGTTCCAATGGTGCCACATCCGAGTGATACATACCTTCTTCCTTGCCAATTATTTCCTTGCCTCGTGAATCCATTCTTCTTTGAAATTGTGACATTATATTTTTTCCGTGGCATGATAAGCGAACTAAAACGTCTATAAATCCAACGAATATTTCTTCATCAACTGCTTCCATTAGATCTAAGGTTTCAAACTGGGCATTTGGTTCCACAGGGTAAGGTTCTTGAATCATGGTTAGGAATGAATCGTCCCAATGGAACTTGGAACTGCATTGCGTTTCACCTGTCGAAGAACAAATATAATTTACTTTGCTAATGTATGATACTTATGTATATTTTTATAACAGGATGAATTAAAATACTTCAAGAAAAGTGGGGAAGCGAAAAACGTTATGATCTATGGAAATATGTTAATGATTCGTAAGATGGCCCGCGAAGTTCAACATCAGTTGTTTCCCTTTGCTATTAAGCAGGCAGTGCCCAAAAGTTCTTGTTTTAATTGAAAAAATGCTTAAATTCGATAAAAAACTTTTTTTAAGTAGGTATAGTTACAACTTCCTAATAAATATGACCAGGGGGATTTGAATAGTTCAATAACTTAAGGGGGTATTCTAGTGTAGAGCGATGAATTTTAGGTCATTTTTAAAGTGTCGTAAAAGAAAGCAATGAATGTTTTCACTATCCATTTTTTACCACTTGTTTATTAATATTATTAAAATACAAAACAAAAATTAAAAAATAAAAAAGTTGAAAATTGTAAAAACTGGCAGCTGATGAAGTGGATGGTCTCAAAAAATTGGACCCCAGTCTTGACATGATTTCAGCCCTCCTAGCAATCCGAAATAAAAAAAAAATAAAAAGATAATTAATGTACAATGATGTCGCAATCGCCCGAGTAAAAAAAAATTTTTCACAAATTGGCGACTGTTTGAAAAGAAGTGTCTTTTTTATGGTTTCTTTGAGTTTCTCGATTTTTTTAAAAATAGTAACAATTGGAATTTGGGGATGGTGCTAGTTTGGGCTACAGATAGGTCTATAAGCAAGACTCTCTGAACATTTCAAGTGAATTGGCCGAGAACTCGAGAAATCGTGGCAACAGTACTGAAAAAGTCTGTTCTGAGAAAAATGGATTTAAAGTTTTGCGTAAAGTTTTTTGCTGTCAAAGTCATAAAATAATATGTTATACTTCTTTTATTTAATCTGCCATTCCTGCTTCATGCATCGGACCTTCTTCTACTTCAAAAAAAACTATTTTTTGCATTTCTCTCTTCCAATCGAGCAGTTCTAGCCTCCTTTGAAGCGTTGGATGTAAGTATTTCAGATCGTTCAATCCGGGCATTGTCTCGTCTTACAGCAAATGAATGAGTTTCTGGCCCAATTTGCATTACCATAAGGGTCATCATTTTTAAAATCAGAAAGAAACCTTTATTGAAGATGCAAACAGCAATAAATGCTGCTATTTCAATTACCCGAGATCGGGAATGAATATGTTTCGGCGCGAAAATCCAAATAAACGAGTTTAGAGATTCATAATTGTTCTGAGTTTCTGAACCTATACATCGAATTAATGATTCATATGACAATAAACTGTCTTAAATTGGTCTAATGACTTCCTAATGCCTTTTGTCCGTTTAGACCCTGCCAAACCAGTTTGGAGTCCAAGTCAGTAAAATGCCTATATCTCCGAAAGTAATTCAAATTTTCAAAAACCTTCTCGTACTCATATTCTTAGATAGTTAAACTTTGAAAATATGACACAAAAAAATCGATTTTTTTGAAATTCTATATTAGAATACCCCCTTAAGTTCACTAAAAGTTTTAATCAGGGAATGTGAAGTTAGAATTACTCTCTGTCAATCGTCTTGTTATTATTGACTATGTAACATATTATTACCTGTGGACATCTTCACCACCGTCAATACCAGTGGATGTATCTCCATATATTTGACCAATTGCATCGGCCTCATCGAAAACAGAAGGCATTTTCCATCTGCTATGTCAACATCTGTCGGATCGGCAGAATTTGCGTTGGTGCGTCGAATAAGGAAGGTCCCAATATCGCCAAATTGCACTTGCACGGCAATATCAGGATCATCGTTGGAGGCAACTGATACGTTATCGACCAGCACCTCTAGCAGATAAAGATGGTCATTGAGATTTGACCCGTCGTTTTCCATGTTTCCAATGAGATGTTGCCTTCAGGCCGATTCGTATTTTCTTCAAGCATTTGGGTTTAGCTGCGCTGACAACACATAAGAGTTGGATTTACTAAAAATTTTGACAGTGTGCGCAAAAGAACAAAATATAGCATTTGTTTTTTTTACATTTTGTATTAGATAGTGTCAAATATTTGGATTCATCGTACACTTATTCAACTACATTATTGATAATAACTTTTAACATTATTAGTATTGTTTAGTATATATATAGCTAATTCATATTAAAATATTTATTAAATAATAGTTAATAACAAGTAATTTTATTAAATGCTAAAAGTAATATTTGTTTTATTTTTTTTCCAGATGAGAGGACATCAAATATAGAACGATAGGCAGTTTGCTGCGGGTAAGTTACTAATTAATATAAAATTGATTTTGCGGCGTTCTCCCTATGTTATATATCTTCCTTATAATAATTTCCCAAATTACATTAACTGACGATATAAAAACTTCGTGTACTTCTTGAATTATTTCAAACGTTATTTTAGTTCTTCAGAGGATTTGCTAAAGGTATTTTGCATTACCGTTGGTGTTGTGATGATTTGTTGAAAATAATTTCAGGATTCATTAGAAATTAACATTTATTAGGTTATCAAGGGTTTGATTTTTTAAGCTTCAGAAATTGATTGATTTTGGTGGATGAAAAAATCACTTATGAATCAACTTCAAATTAACTTTAATTAGTTCATGAAGGTTCTCATTTTTGGTTTGAACTGATCAGCTTGAGAAATTTGATTTGGTTGATCAAAAAATCATTTAGGCATTTGAAACTTCCATTTATTACTACACAGTTCATTGAGGAACCTATTTCTAGTAATGAGGTTCAGTTTGATTAAAGACTCGCTTACACATTAAATTAATGTGCTAATTATTATTGATTTTGGATAATCTACATATTGCATTGTCAGAACATTTACCATAATCTTTCTATCATTTTTTTATAACTGTGTCCATATTTATATGTTATTAAAAGGATACCTTGTAACTTGTAATACCTTGTATATTTATATGCTATTAAAGGGTATCTTGAAATGCAATAATTATTAGTGTAGGGATTCAAAAATGTTCTCAGATCTCTTTTATAATTTCAAATGCACAAAATAATACATCATGGTATTTTAGATATTTTGCTCATTACAATAACAGAATACTTAGCATTATCTTCATAATTTTAATTGTAAATATTTTTTATTTACATTGTTAATTATTTTTTCTTTAGTTAGCCTTGAAATAGACATTTAATATTAATTTTGTCGGCTATATATAAGGCTTTAAAAAAATTCGACTTTCTTTTCATAATAAGATTCAGTAAATTTGCAGATCTCATTATTATTTAGTCAGTTTAGAAAACTACATGTACAAAATTTAACAATAATAATTTGTAGATAATTCGGTTATTGTAATAGCAGAACATTTAGACCTTCATACACCACCTTCATAATTTTGTTTGTTATATTTTTTATCTAAATTGTTGTTGTAATATTTATTGAATCTAATAGGCATGTAATAATTAGTCAACGAAATATAATATTTTATGAAGATATTTGCCATAAACATTCAAAAGGGGACATCCATTAACCACGTGAAGTTTTCAGGGAGAGGGGAGGTTTGACTAAAAATCACGAAATATCACGTAGGGAAGCAAATGGTTTAGTAAGATATCACTAGTGTATTTATTTTTTACCTGAATTAAAAAAAAATCCAGACATTTTCAAAAGAAATTCAAAATTTTTTCGTAACTAAAATACTCGTTATGTTTGTTGGGAGAGTGGGGCGGTAATTTTGAATATCACCATGTAAAACCAAGGGGGAGGAGGGGTCTAAAAATCTTCGATCACGTGATTAATGGACGCCTCCAAATATATTTGTTCACTATGTTTTTGATCGCCCGGCTGCCACCATTAATACATAGCGCCTGTCCCATATATCGCGCTCATCTTCAATTTTAAAACTGGATTTCCAACATAATACATTTAATATATGTTTTTTATGGTTGTTTGTATCTCGTTTATGTATGGTCGTGTATTATATCATGGTTGGTTAGATATGAGTGATAGTTTGTCATGTTGTTCACTGCGGTACAACAATGTACAATGTATATACGTCGGGCGTGCATGATGATGCATTACTTTGTGTGTAATGTGTCAGTTTGGTTTCTTCGCTCGGCTGCATTAATATACACCTATGGTAATAATAAACATTAAAAAGTTATGTATGCGTTAATGTGAGGTGATTAATGTGTTATTTACACATTCTTAAGGCCGAGGTTATATATAAAAAAATGCGCGTTTTTGGCGCTCCTCCTTGTGGTTCTTCTGCAGACAACTAGCAGCTCTCGTACCAAATTCATTTAAAATTTCTGGAACTTCCCGTACCGAAAATTAAAATTAGTGAAAAATCTTTAAAACTCAAAAAATGAGATTTTTAAGTATTTTGTAATAATTGAGAATTTAGATTTTTTGAATATTTTTTATATTTTGATTTTTTTACTTGCGATTTATTTTCGATTATTATAACTTAACCTACTTAATTATATTCAGTATTTTATATTAATTTCAATAAGCTATGTGTTACAAATTATTAGAGAAAATTTCAGTGGATACCTAGAAGCATTCTAAGTATTTTATTTAATTTTTACTCTGCATTTGTATAGACTTTTTCGCTAGATCCAAATTAATAAAATGAATCGCAATCCTTTTGGTTGTTCGTAGTATTTTATATTTAAGTTTATTTCCGAAATGGATGAGGTGTAAGACTTCAGATTTTGACAAGACATTTTCAACAATATTAATAGTCAGATATGATCTTTAGCACTGTACCTGTGATGTATAATATTTGCAGTGTCTGATATCATGAGGCAAGTAAGTTTGATATATGTCTACTAGTATATTATGGTAGACCGACAGGCTGTTAAATATAACATATGCTTTGATAGTAGTACCCATAATGGACTCCTCTAATTATGTAATTTAGTTCATTGTAAAGGAAATTTCAAGATTGTAAAGGAATGTTTTATATAGTATTTTTGGAAAAATTGTTGATAATCAGAAAAAAATGTTACAAAAAACAACGATACTCTGACGACTCATTGATGAGATTGTCGTAATGACGAAATAAATGAAAATATTGACAAAAGGGAATAAAAACTTTTTTAGTCAAATCAACATCATCAAAGTCTTTATTATAAAATATCCATGCACATTTCCTAATGCCTAACACTTTTGTGTTTTTCAAATTTAGGCAAGTCCTACAATATCCATTTTTGTACCATGTTCATTATTGAGATACAAAAGTCTACAGAAGAATGTTAAATTTGGTTTGTAATTTTTGTTTGTAATTCACTTCATTATTGTGATAACATATATTTTACACTCCTGTAGTTGCAATTGAAATGCAATGAAAATATTTTACTTCGTTTTTTCAATATGAAATACGATCGACCTCTTGCTCGTCCGATATGCAAAATAGTTATACTCTAGGACAAACCTTCTGAAGTCTGAACTCACCATCTTATACATGAAAAAGGTATACATACGAACCAATACACCTTCTTCTTTATAATAAATTCCATAAAAATTTACCCAGTTCTAGTAAGGGTTTCAAGATCCCTTGAGATTGCGGCTGGACAAGACATAATAAGATTCAGTACAAGTTTTTGTAAATTATGTATCGAAATATGTATTTCAAAGTTGACAGACTTTTGAGTATTGTTATCGAAATAGTGACAAGACGTGGGCATTTATTTAATTTTGATAATTTTGTGGTCTTCGGATAATAAATGATTAAATGTAAAATGATGATTCAAAAATATTGATTACTAGGTAGCATTGTTATGTCAATAACTTCTGCAATTACTGTTAATCTCAAAATGCCAAGAGTCTTGCTCTAATGTTATACATACTGACAAGTATTGATTGCCAGAAAATAAATGTTAAGAGTTCATATATGTTCGAGTACAAAACAGAGATGTTCGAGTCCGAGGACTGTGTACTTGCTTCCAAAAAGAATCAGTAATATTCTTTGTACACATCCTACGTCAGTGATTTAATAACGTAATGTAAGATCCCAGGTGACATATGGTGCACTCAACTCAGCGCAGCCAATTTCTTTTAAGCCAGAAGCTATTATCTAATGGGGTGTGTTCCTTTTGCCAGTAAAAGCAACTCGTGTACATAACTTCTTCGACGTATGTACGATATGCCCTCAGGCGCAAAACACGGTTTATGGAAATTTATCATTCATGCCCACACATACGAATAGATATGTTTTATTTACACCGTCATAACATTGCTCTAATGTACGTACTGACAGTCGATTATTGATGTAAAAACACGAAGACAACTTTAAAGAACAGAATACCTACTATATTATATGAATATATTCACTCTGTCTTGTTTGTAACAATTTCCTGGATTCAAGACAGATAATCGTAGGCGTCAATGACATTTGATAAATGGAAGTTTATTGAAATCACTTATTGCTCCAGCAAAATATAAACGATATTGTTAATCTATAAAATAATAGAATTAAGAGTAAATATATTCGTTAAACAAAATATGGAATTTTTGCAAATACAAGTGCTTGCTATATGATTGAAATTCTACCAGCATAATTACTTTAGATCAATATTATTTGCAATTAGAAAATTTTTTGGTGTTTTGAATTAAAGTGTTTACTGAAATACATAGTCTCACATCTGCAAGCACATTGAAAGTATTTAATTATATTAGCATTATTTAATTATATAATAATTTTAGGGATATAGTAGAGGAATTTGAGAAGATTTCTTGAATGTTTTCTCCAAAATGAATTTCGCATGCAGTGAATAAGTAGAAACTTAACTGTATAATTTTGTTTCCAATTTAAGGGTTTCTAGAATAAAGCACAAACATGTTTATTTATATGACAAACGGTTGGGAACGGGTTTATGAGGTTCTTATTAGTGTAAATTTCAAGGCCATTTATAGAATGCAAGGTCTGTTTAAGGGTAATTTGCTGCTATTATTCGTTTAGAGACATTATTTTGTGTTAGACCAATTTCATGAGTTGGTCCACTCTCATAAGGTTAGTCACCAGCACACAAAATTGCCAAAAAATATACCTTTATACTTCTTTATACATAAATTTAATTATCGTGCCAAATATCAAGTTTATATACTCGATTGTTTTCTAGTTCTACATACAACCGTGAAATTTTTAATCAATTCTTCTTTAAGGAAAGAATTGCTTCAAGTTCTTAACATTTGATAATAAAATATGTTTAGCTGCAAAAGTTAAATCTACTATCATAGACTTTTTTTGTTATTTATTGACCTTGTAATTTGGTACATTGGCCATTTTCCAACTTTACATTGACACTTTATATATTTTAAATACTTATTATTTCTAATGAATCATAGATCCCTCAGAAAAGAAAAGTGAACATTGATATCATGATTGTTTTTCATAATCTATTTATAATGCAAAAAGATTTATGGTGTGACAAATTATATGCTAAGAATTTTGAGATTTGTTTATCAATATGATGAGTCTATATTGAAACTAATATTTTAAAAATGTGTACTTTATAATAAACGATGATTTTTAAAAATCAGGGTTGAAAATATTTTAACGCAATTTACTTGACAATAAAAATATTTTATTCCTGTTACTTATATAAAACAATAATAAATCTTATCACATGTGTTACATAGAATTGTCATCCATGTGAGCTACTTGGTACTTACAATTCTGAAAATTTAGTTGAATCATAAATTTCTTTCAGTTTTTCATTTACCTTCGTTCTGTACATATGATATATACTTTAATCCATATTCAATCCATATCTGATCATGAATCATCTATCGCTGCACAAATAACATTTAATTGAAATAGAATGTGATTATGCATTCCGATTCTGTTACAAAATCTACCGCATCGCATAGCGCCTCTCATTACATACGGAATACCCGCTGAGTGGTTTTGCCGCTGATTTATGCCGCCCGGTACGTTTTCTTGCCGCTCAGCCAGGATAGCGGGCGACGCCCCCACGGCGGGAGCTGCGATGAATTGCAAACCGCCCGAAGGGTTTTTGCGTTTCGTCCGTCTGTCTGTCCCTGTACTGTTGCTTTATTATTTATAGCGGGATTTTAATTATAAAACTTCTACGCCATGGCGATATTGTATTCTTTCACATTGTTTTTTATGGGAACGCGGAGATTGTGTGAATTCGGTGAGATTTTTTGTGAGTTTGATGAATTTTGGGATTTGGTATAGGTAAGGTCATATCGAAACATAGGGATACCCAGACATATACTTCTGGCGACTTATTCGATGCTTTATCAAATTTTACAATATTTTTTTAGCTCCGTTGTACTATGATGTGTACAGTCAACTCTTGGTTTACAACGGCTCTCTGGATACACGGTTCCCATACTACGCGGAGCTAAAAATTCGACATCCCTCCGACTACACGGACTTCCTATTACACGGTTTTTGTTCAACAGCCCATAAATTCTTTGCGCAACCTATTAGTGATTTTAGGAACTTGGGTATTAATGTAAGTTTTGTTATCGACTTCTATCTTTTAGATGTGCCTGATTATATAATAGCTGCCTAAGAACACGTTTGAGCTGACTACTGCGTCGCGCCAATTTTTGAATAAGGTGTCAATTTCATACATGTCATTTCGTCCGTATTACTCCTACTTCAAGTTGTATTTCTTGGTCTCCATATAGCACGATAAAAATGGTGCGATTTGTAATAACTCTGAGTCTCTCATAGCACGGTTCTCATACTGCACTATGTAAGGTTCCATAGAACGCACTACGAATTAGCCTGAATTGTATGTTAAATACGAGTTTTTTAGAGCACGATCCCCATACTGCACGGTACGCACTTGCCGCGTAAAGCGAGGGTTTACTGTATCCTTATTATGTGTCACATACCATGTGACATTGTGCTTTTATATATGGAAATCTTGCATGTGACTTTATGCCTCTGTACCTGTGTTTTCATAATGAACTCTATTAAGAATAAAACAAGCAACAAATTTATACAAACGTAATTACTTGTCGTAATGCGTCTCCTGTAAATCTTCAGCTCAGAAGAGCATATGCACTATATTGCACGTCTGCAAAACAACACAAATGATAGTCGAATGGCATCGCGCAGGTACCCAGGTATATCGCGAGACTGATTTCATTCCGTGTCTCGACTCGGAGCTGTTTTTTCTCCCGAAGTTCCGATTTCTTGTCTCCCGAGGGCGTTCGTGTGTTTGGATTTCTTTGTAACAGAACAAATTTCGAGGGAAATTGCGCCGTTTGCGTACAATCTCCTGCCAAAAATCTAGAAAACAAAACAAACGGTTTCTCATTGAACAATCGAGAAATCGACTAGCACTAGGAAAGCTGTCCCAGTAATAGAATCAGTAACATACAAATACGCTTTACTCACGATAGTTGTTCGACACTTTGATAAGCGCTCCAAAGGGAATTTCTTATGTGGCACTGTGTTCGGGCAAGTTTCTTTTGTTCATTTGTAACTACCGTTCTCTGTACTGGGATAAAGGACTTAACAATTACAAGAAGCAAATTGAAGTTTGATATCCTTTTGAACTTGATATAATACGTGAAACATGTTCTGTAAAATTTAGAAGTTTGTCATGTGAATACGTTGGAACGAACCACAGTACTATCATTAATATTATTAGCCAGATTCCTTTAATTGCCATTCATTACACTGGTCATATTGTTTCATTAAGGGGGAAGCTTGATTTAGAGGCTTCAAAAAATCGCTTTTTTTGAAGAATTTTTAAGGAAGGATATAAATATTAAATTGAAACGACACTTTCAGGTTTTATTATTGTATATTTCAGCATTCTTGTCAATTTTTTTAATTAAAATATTTGTCATAATATGCCGGGTACAAGCATTTTACCGAGGCGCCACGAGCGTGCATTTTTCGGGAAAGACGCATGTCACAATTTCCATTCAAAACTAAAAAACTAGTTGAACCTAAAAAAATCCAGAAAAAAGTGAGAAATTTATCAATGTTTCTAAACTAAAAAAAAAGAGTGCGCGTAAGGTTCACACGCGATTGAAGTAAAACTTATTTGCTACTGTACAAGATGGCATTTAAGTAAAAATAAGTACATCATATAACTATTTTGAATAATGTTTATTAGTAATATGGTAACACTTAAAAACAATAATGTAATTAAAGTCATACTTCAAATATGACATGATCGGTTTGTCATTGTAATTAGCATTTAGAAATGGAACAACGCCTAAACAAATATTGTTTTCGCAACTTCACTCATCATGTAATTGTGTTTGAAGAACTTCATGTAATTGAAATTAATATACATTAACTACTGCTTGTATTTTTTTTACTTCTTTGCTGACTATATAATCTCATTCTTTGAACAGCTGTAATACATATCTTGCCTAAAAAATATTTTCTATTTTAAGAATTTCAAAGATTTATAGAAACTACGAATAATATAGAAATAATTTTTCATCAATAAACTTACGTTTAGCCAATTGTTTAATTTCCTTTATTATTTTCAAGAAACAGAGTAAAATATTCTTCTGATTCAGGCATTTTTTATTAAATCAAGATTTATACTACGATGTAACTTTAAAATGTTTATTTATATATGCCGATTTCCTTGTTCATATCGGTACGCATACAACGTTGATATCGTTACGCATACTACGTTGATGCCGGTACGCATACAACGACAGATCTCCATTCACATACACGACTACTAATCACAATGGACCCGTATAGAAATGATCTCATCGAGAGCGAATGACGAATAGTTCGGGCGTAACAGACTTTCGTTGCATTTGTACGAAGAATTTACACCCTAGTCGCGCCTAAAGAAGTTTTACTTCAAAAACATGTTTTTTGATCCAAAAATTTCACTGTAGATTTTTAAAAAGTGGGTTTATTATAACTTTTTTGGAGGTTTCTTTAAGTTCAATTAGAAGAGAATTTAATCCTGAATACAATGAATTTTGACTCGTTTATTTAGTATTTTAAGAATATATAATTTTTATCCATTAATCTCGCAGCAATCCAATGAAAATATTACAGTCAGTAAAAGCAAATTTTAATTTCAATTCGTGTCACATATTAGCGTAACATCCAATTTTTATTCATGAACAAACTACGTTATGTAGTAAGTTAAACTCATCATCAGTTTTTCCATAACGCTCGTACCGACTATATATTACCATTATAGTAAAATATTCAGCGTCGTGTTTTCAATCTCGCGTCATTTCATCGCGCGTTCATATTGCCTCTGGTCGTGGCTCTTGGTACGCGTTCTGGTTTCGCGCTCCGAATTGCGTAAGGCGTGGCGCCGAGAAGCGCCTCTATGCAAATTGAAATAAGGATATAATTTCCTCGGTGAACGAAGAGTTTGCCGGTGCCGTATATAGAGCTATAGGAGCTATATCCAACACTCGCGGCACGCAATAACAACGCTCTTGTACAATCTTCTCCTGTTCGAGGTTGGCTGTGTGCGTTTCATTGTTGTACTAGGGTAAGGGACAGATGAGTAGCGTTTTCTAGTTATTTTGTACCAGAGATAATAGTAATCATGAATAGTCGTCCGCTCGAAGGCTGGTCCATGGTATAATAACAGCAACAATTAGCACCAAATATTTAAAATACTGATTTCATAAATATGTAATGAAGAATACTTGCTAACCCATTTGATTACATTTCATCATAGAATGTCAAAATTATAAAAGTAAACTGATGATTTTTATAGTTTAATGAAACTCAATGATTCTCTTTTCCTTCTTTGTTTATTATTTCCGTTACCATTAATCACTTTTTTATGCATTTTTAAGCATTTTTATTTCTATACTGCTTCCATGCTTCTTGATCCTGCTCTTCGGCTTTTGGTTTCCTGTATTTTCTCTCCTCGCATAAGTCATCAACCATCTGCATTCCTCTTCTTCCAGTCCTTTCTATCTTTCTATTTTACTTTCGATGAGGTCATGTTAATTGCACTTTTTTGGAGAATGGGTCCAATCCAATTTTAGCAATGGTGCACAGTAGAGTCCTTTCTTTGCCCACTCTTCTCAGAACATCTTAATTTGTTACTTTATTTGTCCACTTTATCTTCTCCATTTGTTTCCAGCACCACATTTCAAAACTCTCCAGTTGTTTTTTTGCCTTTCTTGGAGTCCATGTTCATGTATCAGAGATCAGGATCACAAAATCTAAAATGTATAACATTTCAGAAAACAATATGAAGTTTTAGATTAAACGATTTACAGTATATCCTGGAAACTTGGTAGATTTTCTGTTGTGAAATCTAAGGAATTCGAACATCAACAAGTTCTTGCACTCATGGTAACATATTTGTAAAGTCGAATTGATGTTATATATTGACATTTGTGCCATTTGGAGGTTTTATAAGGTGATATTGCGTAAAACATTTTTTTGACAGTTTGACTTATGCGATTGTACAATATGAGAGAGCTAGCTGGCACTTAACACAACTATTTTATATTAGGATTGTCCCAATAATTTTTGTAATTTTTTTTTAAGACTAAATGTTTTAGGACTTTCTTCTCAAGTCAAATTTATGATACACATTTCTGTTATTCGCTTTATCGATAATGATAGATAGTTTTAGGATATCGGAAAATGTTTTTCAAAAATGTAGAAGCTGTACAAGAAATATTTACTTTTACAAAAAACATTAATGAAAATGTCCTACTTTTAATATAATTAAATCCATCCATCTATCAATAATTCATTACAATATTCTTCAGAATGTGGTTGAGAACTACTTTTAATAAAATTGATAGAAATAATTTTCAGTATCAATAATAAATTATGAAGTTATTGTAATGGAAAAAAATCAAAGGTTTCTGATCATTTTGACATACCTTAGAAAAAATGGATGTGTGTATGTGTGTGCGTCTGTGCGTGTGTGTATGTATGTGCGGATACAATTTTTCGTAGACGATTTCTAGATTACGAATACCAATTTAAATAAAAACAATCGATTGCCATTGATAAGGGGACGTGCTGATAAGTTTTTGGTCAAGGTTCAGAAGATACGTGGCAAAAAGTGCCAAAAATGGTAATTCAATTTTTGAGCGAACATAGTGTCCGATTTGAATGATTCAAAAAACACTTTATTTGTAATTACGAAATTAAGAACTGACAGAATTTTTGTAAACGCGGTTCTGGAGATATAATAAAAAAGTAAAATAGCCATTTATTTATTTATTTATTTATTATATGCCAATCGGCTATATACAGTTAATTATATTATTTGGCGGACAAAAATGATCGTTAGACATATGCACATGAAATTATTACATATTTTATAGATATTTTAATAATAAACTCAAATTTTGTTAATAATTCTATGGGTTTCGTACCTATGTTTATCCGTTATACCGCGAAGCGGCGCCCACGCGCTTCGATTTTGTCAGGAAATTAAAACTGAACTGTAAAATAAAATTTTCAATAGATTTTTCGATGTCTAAAATAACGAATTCTTGTGTCTCAAAAGTTCTTGTGTAGTTTGTTGTTGGAGTGCACTATAACCGCTCGAGTCGGTTTATGGATAAAATTGAAAGGGGAGTAATGTGGCAACACGGGTTGACCTTGACCATGATTTCGGAGTTAGCTTTGTAGACAGGAAACTAAAATAATATAATATCATGACATATCGATTATATGCTAGTTCCAATTTTGGATATAGATCAACTAGTAATTGAACATGAAAATAGTTACTTTGCTTGTGTTTTTAACATTCCTTAGGGTAAGTTATAGTAATCGCAAAAAATCGAAAGTGAAATTTTTGTATATCTTTACGTTTCAGAGGTTTCTGAACATTTTGGCATACCTTAGAAAAAATGGATGTATGTATAAAAAAATCAAATTTTCCAAAAAAGCAATTTTTCTTGAAAAATTTCAAATTTTCTCAATATTTTTTTTCTTAATTTTTTCAAAGTTTTTTTTAATAATCCTGTTTTCGGCATGGGAAGTTCCAGCAATTTGCCTTAAGGCACGATGCCATGCACGACTAGTACTAATTTTTTTCTTCTTTCTACTTTTCCGCTTTCCATCATATCCTGACCTTTATTCGGGTACGCGTGGGTATAACCAGGAACATTATCCGACGTGAAAAATGTCATCGCGCACCACGCGATATCGTTCATAGTGACTGATGAAGAGTGATACGCAAATTATATGAGCGCCTGCTGCAGCCTGCGATCCCTTTGAGAGACGCTCCGTTTTGACGCAGTGCTGACATCGCCACGTAATTTCATTTTCATACAGACTATTCTGATGCACATGTGAAAAACAGGGCGGTTGGAGGATAAAGTTCAAGTGCCGGAGGAAAGATTTTATTTCCATTGTCATATGTGGTTAAACATGGAGTTGCTTATTATTTATTAGCTATGTGGACATCATTTATAGATTTTTAGTAGAGTGGGAAATTGAGACTAAAAATTTGAAAAATCTTTGCCAAAAATGTTCGAATTCCAGGATATTAAGATTGCATTCTATAGGCAATAAAAAAAATATATTCATTAAACTTTAAAAATGATCAGTTTACTTCTTATAATTTTGACATTATCTGACCAAATGTAATAAAATGTGTGAGCAATTCTTTTATTACATATTTATCGAATCAGTATTTTAAATTTTTGATGCTAATTGTTGCTGTTATTCGCATACTATATATAACTTAGTAAACTATATTGGAATTAATTAAATTAATTAACATATATGTATCTGCTCAATTTTGCTTCAACAATAATTCTGATAAATAATTTAATCGTACACCCTCTTGAGACATCATGTCTCTTGATCCAACTCTTGTTCTATAATTTGTTCAGATTCGTTATTTCTTATTGTTATTTTCTCTTGATTTTACAAAGCTCCTGGAATAGTAATTTTGTAACAATTACATATATAACATGTAACTTTTTGGAGTAAAATATATTAATTCTTGTACTAAATGTGTTGGTTTGCCTGCAGAAAAGATAAAATTATGCCAATCATTTTTATTGCAGAATTGTCCCATATTGATATACTATCATCTAATTTATCTTATATCAATTCTTCTGCACTTTTTCCAAAGTCGTTTGTGTCATTTTTATTTACAGTCGACCGTTGTTAGTAAAACAGAGGCTGAGTGTAGCACTTTCATTTAAGGTATTTATTATTATTTTTTGCATAGATTTATTACCGATCAAAATAATATAATTTTTTAAGACAATATGCTGGTTGTAAATGATTCATTATTTTAAATATTATTAAATTTATTATTAAAAAAAAAACAGATCAGCATTTAAATTCCATTAAATTTTGAGAGATTAATGGCTTGTATTTTATTGATCTTCAATATTTTTTAATATTTATATTTTTAATAGCAAACTTAAATTTCGTCTCATGAGCTTTTAAGTATTATATTATGGTCGAAATTCTCATTTTGCGCAGCATTTAATGTTTGACGCCAACCTATCTTGTAATGTATGTGTGTGTGTGTGTGTGCGGATACAAATTTTTGTCGACGATTTCAGAAACACCGATCAACCGATTTGAATAATTAAAAATACATTCGATTGGTATTGATGAGGAGACGTGCTGATTAGTTTTTGGTACCTAACGATACAGCTATCTATATTTGATAGATTTTTTTAGTATTGGAATTTATCTAACGTTGCTCATATACCTATATCTTTGATGCAGAAATTTCCGAATTTTTCCGGAGTTTACTTGGAAACATATTTTGGATGCGTCATTATGAAGAGAAGTTTTGTTTTATACGAACCAAATCACTAATATGTGACAACTCGAATAGAGAATTTGAATATTAAAATCTGAAGATACAACAGTTTTTGATAGGAAAATAGGTACCTTACAAATCTATGGCAAAATTTTAAAATTTTCTACATTTTCAATTTTTTTCAATCTCATCAGTCAATTCACTGGGCATGCCACAAAAAACGAACTGTTGGATTTTGCTTCGTAATTCAAGAATTACTGAGATAATAAAAAGCGTGGTAATAATATATCAAAATCTTGAAGCTTTGAATGTGCCAATTTAACTTATATAGAATCAGTTTCAGATTAGGTTAGCCCTTGCAAAGACTATTAGTAACATTTATATGGGGCGTGCATTGTTGTGGGTAAACTTCATATATTTTTTGGTGGGCCAGCTAGTATATATATTAGGGTGGTCCTTAAACTGGACATTTTTTAATTTCCTTGTTCCCAAGTGCTCAAATGGTTCCAAATTGATAAAAAACAATTATCTGAAAGATTTAGCTCTTAATATTGTCTTTTAGATAGTGCGCAATTCAATCAAAGTTTTGTTTGGAAATAGCATGAAAATTTTTTCAAAAATTTTGCAGAGCGTCGAATTTTCAATAAAAAATGACACAAAATTTCACTTTTAATTCATTTGTCGCTAAGTTATACCTAAAAATTTTTTTTTTTTAATTTTCAAATTTTTTTTCATGCTATTTCCATACGAATTCCAATGATTGAATTGCGCACTATCTAAAAGACAATATTAAGAGCTAAAACTTTCAGAGTATAGTTTTTTATCAATTTGGAACCATTTGAGACCTTGGGAGCAAGGAAATTAGAAAATGTCCATATTAAGGACCACCCTAATATATATATATATATATATATAATATTTTACTATATGAATTCTTTAATAACGTGCTATGATGCTCCTTTCCCTAAAGTTGACTGTGGCTTTGATGCGTCAGTTTACGCGCGTGCCCTTTATATAAATAAAAACGCGCGGTTCACAACACCGTGGATCTTTTCGTTTGCCACTTTTCCCTCACTCGTCTCGTTCGTAATAAATTTTTAATGAAATTTGATACACGATCTTTATTGAATTTGCGGCAAGCAATATGAAATTTTCTAAGTGCCTACTTCAAAAATAAAATAAACATGAAGCTTTGTTGTTGTTTTAGAAAATACCATCAGCGGGATGGATATCATAATCAGAAACTTCTGTACAGGTTTATATTTATGACGAAAAATGCGTGGCATGAGATTTTTATTTTGTACATATTAGTGTTTTGTACATTATCATTTCATTATATTAATGTAGAAATGTTTCTGTTTCTACATTTACTATGTACATAAGTTAGCAAATCCCTTAATAACATTATCATTACCCGATAATGCACTAATTCTAAATAGTGTGGCTTAAGATGGTTTATCGCATATACTAATAGGTTTGCTTGATGTACTTTACCCAAACTTGATTTTGCGAACGCGGCAGTGGAAATGATGGAAATGCTACTATTCGCCGCAAATTGGCATATGATCAGAGTCGAAATTATAAATTAAACAAAAATAAGATGCATTCTGCATTTCTTTCTTTATAAGGACTAACATTTATAATAGTCGGATAATGCGTGCTAAACATTTACACGTTTCTTACGATTTTTTTTTCATATATGCATGTATAGAGTTTAAACAAAGATTTTCTAGTAGGTAAGCTTTATTTTGTTGATTTTGATTACTCATGATTATTTTGGAGCCTTCAGGAAACCGTTGCATTAATATTGTTAGGTTTTATTTCTTGAGACACGACATAAAGTTCTTTAGAAAGCAATAAATGTTCAGTTTAATGACGAGATATTATCTTGACAATTGTTTATACAATAGAACGACCTTAAATATGCATCTGTTTTATTCGATTGTGGGATTTAAAGTTAAAATGGCTCTGAGAAATTCAACGTTTATGATTAATACCGAAAATATCGATATTTTTGGTTGGTATTAATATAGTCGAAAATTTGGGCTTATAGGGGGCGTATAGTATTCCCTATTTGTAACTGTTGATATCAAACTATTACTATAATACATTTTTCTTCTTCTTTTCGTCTAAACTTGCCTAAAATATTGTTAGACAGCTCTGCATATGAAGGTCAGTTGTAAACCTTGATTTCAGAATATTAAAAAGTGGAATGAGTTTGATTTTTTTCTTTATTAACTTCGCGTTGGGTGAAATATTGTAATCGTCTAAATATCGAAGTTGACAATTTTTTCATATCTTTCCGTTTGAGAGGTTTTTGAACAGTTTGTCATATCTTCAAGCGACGAGTGTGTGTATAGTTTGTGTGGGTGTGTGCGTGTGTGTACGTGTGGATACAATTTTTCGTCGACGATTTTAGGCGTATGGATCAACCGATTTGAATCGTTTGAAAAGCAGTCGATTTCTATTGATGGCGAGACGCGCTTATTAGTTTTTGGAAAAAGTATGTCAAGTTGTTTCGGAGATACGAAGCAAACAGTGCAGAAAATCTAAATCCAGTTTTTGAGAGAACATAGCATCTGACTTGAATGGTTCAAAATATATTCATATCGTAATGATATTGGAGAGGTGGCGATTAGTTTTTTAGCAGAAACAGGCTCAGCCGTTTTGGAGATAAGAAGCTAAATGTGCAAAAAATGGTAGTTTTTGAGAGAACGAAGCGTTCTGAATTGAATGATTTAGAAAACATTTAGCTTGTATTGACGGAATGATTGTTTTTGGGGCAAGCAGTTTTTTTATTTAAATTTTTTTTTAAATTTCCAAAATTGATTATCGAAATCATCGAATTTAAATTTTATTTGTAACGCTCACTTATATACCTGAAATAAATAATTTCAACTTTGAAATTCAGTTTATATATTTTTTAGATATATGATAAGATCCTTCATTTTAACTCCGCTTGATCAAGTTCTGTTTGTTTACTTCTAATTTATAAACTCTTATAATTTGTCTATAAAATATGAATAATGAAAGTTACAGTAATTACAATAATATATTTGAAAACATTTAATATTCTTCGGATATTTTATTACGGTACTGTAAGTTCCAGCAATTTACCTTAAGGGCTTATATACAGTTAGAAGGCCGAAGAAAAGCCATTTTAAGAGAATTTTTTCCGAGAAAATTATTAAATCTATTGATACAAAAATTTATACACATATAAAAGCATCTCTTAACAATATTTTAAAATTAATTACAAGTAAAAATATTTATTTAAAAAAAAAAGTTATAGCAGATTTCGAAAAACACCTTTTGGGGTTACCACTCTATCTCTGAAGTATATCATCTGAAGTTCTTAAATATTTTTATTATATGACACTTTTTTCAAAAAAACATATATTTCAATAAATATAAATATGTACATAACATTTTTTAAATCGTTTGGATATTTACTAGTGGGTATAGTATCCCTCATCGTATATTGTTTTGGAAACAACAATAAGTTCTAAATAAATGAAAATTATGTGAAGGTGGTAAGAAAAATTTTTTCTCAAAAAAAATCACTTGGCAATATTTATAATAATAATTATTTACACACAAAAAAGAGTTGTTATTCTGTGTTGAAATCGCTGTAGCTATTTATTCGCGAAAACTCATGATTCCGTTTTCTTCTTTTACCCTAAAACCACCGAATATTTTTTGACAACTCAATTTCAGCCCTGCGTGCCGAAGTCGGTTTATTCGCCGTCACATCGCCATATTTCATGCATGCACACTCTCACTCAAACATTCGTTATATCGCGCTGTATATTCGATCGCGGTTAGAATACCGCAAGGTAGCGAGCTAATTAGATCTCACGTGAATTATGAACACGCACATACATCCCCCATATATACACACTCTAACATTAACACTCTAACACGTAAAATATGTTCATAACGTCGAGAATTATTCGCAACCATCTTGTAAAATAATCTCTACTGAATAAGTAAAGCAAAGTTTAGACATTTCACCGCTCAGACGGTCTCTGATGGGAATAAATTAACTGCATATTAGTTTCTTGCAAAAGACCTTAAGCTATATGCATACACATCGCGGCAACATTATTAACTCCTTTATAAGGAAATATTTGGATATCTTGGAAAAGTTTGATACGTAGTAATTGATAAAAGGGAATAATAGAATCAGTTAGAAATCGGATATCAAATGTGTTGGAGTCACTAAATTTGAATCTCATGAGCAAACTTTATGAGGGAACATTGTAAATTGGTCTTATTTACTAGGGGTTATTCATTGCTCCAATAGCTAACACCACAAAAAAATGTTTGTACTGTTCAGGGTGTAAACAGTAAGGCTTTGATGTCAAAAAATTGATGTAAAAAGAGTTCTGATGTCAATACGATAATTAATTAAATTATAATCCTATGTTATATATTAATTCGAAAGATGGTACGTATATTTTTATGCAATACGCACCTTTGCACCTTTTTTATGCAATACGCATCTTTGCACCTTTCTGGAAAGTGTTCGCTATATTTTATTGTCACTACTATTTAAAAATAAAATGAACTTTTCATTACATAAGCTATTAGTTACGAATTTGGAATATTTTCCGTATTAAGTTTATATGTTTTTGATATATTTTTAGGAAGCTTAACTA
Source organism: Ctenocephalides felis (assembly GCF_003426905.1). NCBI lineage: Eukaryota > Metazoa > Arthropoda > Insecta > Siphonaptera > Pulicidae > Ctenocephalides > Ctenocephalides felis. Next base: position 64,167,941 of record NW_020537324.1, read on the forward strand.
GTATAGTTGGAGCCATCATTATTAAACAGTAGAAATGAATTATATAGCGCATTATTTTAATATATTTATAGTATTATTATCAATTTTTCAGTATTTTATGTATTGTGAAAACCACCAAGAGCCACGAACCAAATGTTAGATGAGCGATCTAGATCAAGCTTGATTATCGATTCTTTTTAATAATTGAAATCCTGATACTTTTAAAAGCTCTCTTACAGTAATTATTTTTACAATGTAACTATTTAAACATGAAAATAAACACATTTGTTGCTTTCATACCTATAAATTCGAGTGAAAAATGGAGAAACAAGCACCTAAACTAACTGAACTACCGACACATATATGGAAAACTGTAAGCATACGTATTGCGCGTTGTTTATTTTTTAAAACTTTAATTCTTTTTATAATTAAACCACTTCTCATAGGCCTACAATATTTTGAACTGTGCGATTTGACTATCAATTCTATTATCATGCAATGTTTCATCAAAATTTGCAGAAGAGTAAGCCTGACGTTCTCCTTGTTAGAAGGTAATTTTAAGTAAAATCTCTACAACCTAGAGCTCTGGTGTCTCTTTGGTTTTAGAACCATTTTTGGATGGCATTTAAGTAAAAATAAATACATCATATAACAATTTTGAATAATGTTTATAGGTAATATAGTAACACTCGTGATGCACACATGTATTAGTGTCAATTATACACGTTTATATAATGATAGATTATAAGTTATATATTTATAATAGCATTCAAAATATGTATAATAGTTAAAAACAATAACGTAATTAAAATCATATTTCAAATATGACATGATCGGTTTGTCATTGTAATTAGCATTTAGAAATGAACCTTTATTAGAGAAGTGAAGTAACTGCTGATTAATAACTTCTATAATATTTGTTCACACAGTGGATTATGTTAAACAACGCCTAAACAAATATTGTTTTTGCAACTTCACTCATCATGTAATAATTGTATTTGAAGAACTTCATGTAATTAAAATTAACACACATTCATTGACTCTTGTATTTTGACATTGACTTGTATTTTTTTTTACTTTTCCGCTGTAATATATATTATTCCGCTATAATCTCATTCTTTGAACAGCTATGATATCTGTTTTGCCTAAAAAATATTTTCCATTTCAATAACTTCTAAGATTTATCCATTGCATTTGTACAGATTTACACTTTAGTCGCGCCAAAACACTCAATACTAGATGTGCTGATTTATAATACTTTAGGTATGGTGTCTTTTGTCCAAAATGAAATGAGAATAACGTAATTAAATTATGAAGAATGTTTTTGCTAAAGATTTATAATATAAAGGCTTTTGATTACCTTATTTTGACATTGGTGTCCCGTTATTGAAATAATTTAGAAATATCAATTAAATTCTAGTAAACCTAATAAAATCTGATTATTATAATACGATATATTCCAACGGGTATCGATGTTATTCGAATCCAACAGATACCACTCATTTCCATCCGACCCTTCAGCGTCGTCGTCCGTACCGTCACGTCGATGCGGTATATCAGGGGCAAAGTTTCATTTTATACGAGCGAAGAGAGACGGCTAAGTTGCGCGCGTGTCTATTAATTAATCGACTCCAAAACACATTCCGACAAGCTGTTATTATGTAAATGTTCTCGGGGAATCGATGGGACTACACTAGGGTTGCTGCCTTGCCGCCGCGGTCGCGGTACGTACGCGGCTCTCTTGCTGCGGCTTTCCGTGCTATGTAATGTAGCTAACATAAAATTCTACACTTTGCGCAGGGCGGGCAAATATCGAAAATATACGATGGGTACATGCGTCGGGTGGAAATTGATGTAGTTACGGATAGTTTTTACTATAAGAACTATTCAAGAAATTTTGTAAAAATTAGTTAGGTGGAGAATCTTGGTAATATTTTGTTCTGGCTATTTCTCGAAAAACTGCAAGGCCTTCAAGTTTCAAGGCTAATTACTATTTTGTTTTCGTTACTAAAAATTATATAAATTTGAAACATTAGACTTTCTCTATGGAGTGAGTTCTAAATTCTTATATTTTCTCTATTCTATCTTCATTTTTTTCTTTTTTCATGTAAACAATAGCTTATAAAGTTTACGATACTTGAATATAATTTATAAGTTAGTGTTATTAAATTTTTTTATAAGATGTATTGTTATTTTTGAAGTACAACTTCTTTAGGCGCGACTAGGGTGTAAATCCGTACAAATGCAACGGAAGTGCGTTACGGCAGATAAAATAAGATAAGGCTCGAGTGCCAATGTTTCGTCATTCGCTTTCAATGATAACATTTCTATACGGGTCGATTGTGATTAGTCGTTAGCGTATGTAGCGTACATAGAGATCTGTCGTCGTATGCGTACCGGCATCATGGATGTATGCGTACCGATATCCACAAGGAAATCGGCATAGACAACATTTTAAAGTTACATCGTAGTACAAATGTTGATTTAATGAAAAATGCCTGAATCAGAATATTTTACTCTATTCCTTGAAAATATTAAAGCAAATTAAACATTTGTACTAAACGAAAGTTTATAGATTAGAAATTATTTCTATATTATTCGTAGTTTGCATTTTAATATCTTTGCAGTTATTAAAATAGAAAATATTTTTTTAGGCAAGACAGATATTACAGCTGTTCAAAGAATGAGATTATATCGCCAGCTAAAAAGTAAAAAAGATACAAGCTGTCAATGAATGTATGTTAATTTTAATTACATGAAGTTCTTCAAACACAATTACATGATGAGTGAAGTTGCGAAAACAATATTTGTTTGTACATTATTTAACATAATCCACTGTGTGAACAAATATTATAGAATTTATTAATCGGCAATTACTTCATTTCTCTAATGAAGGTTTATTTCTAAATGCTAATTACAATGACAAACCGATCATGTCATAATTGAAGATCGACTTTAATTACATTATTGTTATTGAATTTTATTATTATAAATATATAATTTATAATTTGTCATTATATAAATGTGTATAATGGTTGACACTAATAAATGTGTGCATCACGAGTGTGTTACCATATTTCTAATAAACATTATTCAAAATTGTTATATGATGTAATTATTTTTACTTAACTTAAATTTGCTACTTTGCATAGTAGCAAATAAGTTTTACTTCAATCGTGTGTGATCCTTACGCGCACTCATTTTTTATAACTAGCAGTGCATGGCATTGTGCCTCAAGGCAAATTGCTGGTACTTTCCGTATCGCATTATAATTGTTAAATGTCAAATTTGACCTCTTCGCCTCGCCCTACCTTACTAAAACATAGCATCTTATAACTTTAAAATTCCTATTTACATTGAATAAATTTTTCATTTGTTTCAAACTTCTTATTCAGATAAAAAGTCCATTATCTCAGAGTAAAACTTAAAATTTTGCTTCATATCAAATACTTATAAAAACATCAGAACTTTAGTTGTTTGCATTTTATGTTCTTTTCCATTTCTGGTCACGCACGTTGCAGCGAAATGAGCCAGATGCAATAAACCAGCACAATAAAAGAAACAACCATCAACTTTGTACTGAATAACTTAACAAAGCCAAACACTTTGCAATTACCCATAATAAAGTATGCCGTGAACGTATCATTTTTTGCTAGAATTATGACTCCTACGTTCTTTGTGCGAGAAATGTTTAAAATATTTTTCTTAGTTTTTAGTTTAGCAATGAAAACCTAGAATTCTCAATATTTTAACTAATAGTAATAAATCTTGAAGCAACGGCAAAAACAACATGTCATCCATGGACGACATCCGTACACATAGCACATAATGCGGTTGTCATCTATGGACGACATTCATACACAACACGTAATTCTGATTTCGTCCATGGGCGACACCGGGACACTCAGTACGTAATGCAGATGTCGTCCATGAACGACACTCCTAGCGAAAGAGTTAAGGAAGACGATTTTTATCGAAAATAATTAGTATATAGATAGACTATTGATTTTATTAGATACCACTATGATTAATGGAACCTAATGGTATAAGTTTTAGAATTGTTAAAGAAATTAACTAAATTATTATTTAAAAAAACAATGTTTTATAAAAGCTCATTGCCTTTATTAATTATATTATGCACATTCAAAGGAACAAAATATTAATAATCTAATTTAAATTATCAATAATTCTTTTAGATTTAGTTTTTCCAGTCACCGTTTGTTTTAATATTTTTTTCTCGTGTCTCCCCGAACAGTATGTATGAATTTTAGATTTACGATCTCCTTGTCACAAAATCGTTGTATTTGTCTGAAAGTCTGTCGCGAGAAAATAAAATAATGCACATATTATATTATTATGTATACATGGAAAAACTTGGGAAATCCCTAGAGGAACCCGAAGAGTAGAAATGAGATTTACAGATATGACCGGTGATATATTGACGACATAGTAAAGGTATTTGATTTAATATTAAAGTCTATGAGAAAATGAGAAAATGTGGGCCGAAAATATACATGAAGTAGGTTTGACATATATTTTTTTGTCTCTTGTTTGTTATTTATTGTTGATATTTTTTCGTATTCCTATTACAATCCAATAATAAATATTTTATTATAAATAATATCTAATATTAAATATTTTAGCTTTATATGAATATGTATATTGTATACAATATTCAAGTAGTTTGCGAAACATCAACACAAGTAAAAATTTTGTGTGTAATTATACATTATAGTTTTGAGTCATTTGATGCAAGAATTTTGATCATTACGAATGCAATGCATTTCAAAATTATCTTTATTAATTTAAGATAACTGGTTAAGATATTATAAAGACAAACTGAAAATTATTTAATGACTTCTTTGATATTTTTCATACATAATTCTTCACAAAAATTTCAAAAATGCGTATAGGATGTTTTCCACCCTTTGCTCGAGCAATTTCCACTGCGAATGGTGATAACTTGTTGCGATGTTTAATATTTAATTGAACTATTTTTATGGCATGAAATATATGAAATAATTATATAAATAAATATATAATATGAATGATAATGACTATAAAAAAGATTTCTTTGAGTAGGTGAATTTTTCGGTTGTTTGTAAAATGGTATTCGCAAACACGTGTTATGTATGAACATAAGAGCGCAGAGCAAATATATGCAAATATTTTGTGCAAATACGACGAAATCGAAAGAAAACAAGATTGATATAATTTATTACATATTATTGCAAGAGAAAAATATATCTGAATTTCTTGATTTGTTCGAATATTATCAATTCGAATTCGAATTATATCAATTACTTATATTGCGTATATTTATCCCGCTTAATTTTAGGTCACATATTGAATGATTGATGCCTCTGAGTCAAATACAATGAGAACAAAGTACTTGATATGCTATCACTTTGCTCCTTTCAATTACACTATTTTAGCATAAAAATACTCTTCTTGAAAGACAAATTAGTGCAAAATTATATGTAAGACTGATGTAAGACTATATTTATATCCACTGATGTTGACATAAAATCCTATGACGAAACGTTTGGAAAAATTAAAGATTAAGTTTTAATTCTTGCCTTTTATTTGATGTGTCGCCCTTGAAGACTCATATATCTCAACATGAAACTTTAACATATATATGTATATGTATATGTATATATATATATATATATATATATATATATATATATATATATATATTACGTAAAATATCCAATTAGTGATAATGCGTTGTATAATATCGGAATGCGAAAGTAATAAACGAATAGGTATTACCTACCTATATTACCAAGGTATATGAGGCAACAAATTACTTTGATGAATTTAAGTCTGTGGGCGGGTAACAAAAATTGGCAACTGCGATGGAAGTCATGTAGTAGTGCCTTTTAATGTAATCGTAAAAAAGTTTTACGACAGCTCTTCCGTGAACTTCGTTAATGAAGGACTCGTGCGTAGATCATAAATTAATATGACAGACGACAAAGACCTTGCCTTTCTCTTTTCCGATACAAAGG
>NW_020537324.1:64174936-64219252 GCF_003426905.1 Ctenocephalides felis
TCAATCCATATCTGATCATGAATCATCTATCGCTGCACAAATAACATTTAATTGAAATATAATGTGATTATGCATTCCGATTCTGTTACAAAATCTACCGCATCGCATAGCGCCTCTCATTACATACGGAATACCCGCTGAGTGGTTTTGCCGCTGATTTATGCCGCCCGGTACGTTTTCTTGCCGCTCAGCCGGGATAGCGGGCGACGCCCCCACGGCGGGAGCTGCGATGAATTGCAAACCGCCCGAAGGGTTTTTGCGTTTCGTCCGTCTGTCTGTCCCTGTACTGTTGCTTTATTATTTATAGCGTGATTTTAATTATAAAACTTCTGCGCCATGGCGATATTGTATTCTTTCACATTGTTTTTTATGGGAACGCGGAGATTGTGAATTTGGTGAGATTTTTTGTGAATTTGATGAATTTTGGGATTTGGTATAGGCGAGGTCATATCGAAACATAGGGATACCCAGACATATACTTCTGGCGACTTATTCGATGATTTATTAATTTTTACAATTTTTCTCTATAAGGTAGGATGGGGCACAAAGATCCCATTTGATTTTCAGCAATTGTAGTGTAATAACCAAATCAAAAACATCATCATACTTGTCATATATCAAACAAGCAACTATCGAACTATGTTAAGTAAAATTCCCAGCTAATTTATGATTGTAGAAATATGTTTTTTTCAATTTGCACCTTTTTCTTTTAACCCAATAGGCGGGATAAATAGGTACAGCCAGAAGACAAAACGGCCCATCATTTTATTCTTAATTTTATAGAGAATTTACAGAATAATAGCTACATTATTTAATTGATGCATTACAGTTTAATTATTAGGTTGAATAACAAAATTAAAAATTATAATGTAAATATAAAGTATTAAATATAATAAACAAAAATCTTGATCAACTCTTACTACTACCATGAATCTTGTCTGAGTAGGTATTTCTGTTTAATTTATCATATTCACGTTAATTATTTCTTGAAACACATTTATTATAAATAAGATAAATGCAACTTCTGTTTGGGATACATAATTCATGAGCACATTTTTTTTACAGAAATCACACTCCATACAAATTTCGTGTCTTCATCAGAAGAATTTATCATCACAGTTGGTTTAACTATTACTTTAATTCATTTCTTGTTAAATTGTTTTTTTTTATCTCAATTTATTTTCTAATTTACTACTTTCTTATTGTTTACACCTTGTCAGTGTTTAGGTTCAGATTGTCGATTGTTCAGAAGTTTTTTGTACACCAACCATATGCAAACTTTTCCAGAAGTTATATAAATAACTGTTGAATCTAATTTGAAAATGACATTACACCTTAATCTACAGATTACCAATAAAAAAAAACTAATAATGATTTTAAAAAATTCAAGATCGTCTTTATACTTGTCATTACCAGTACCATTGATACAATATTGAATTTTAATTGTAAATGCAATAAAATTTAAAACATAGAAATTTCAATTCCGTGTGAATTGCTCTATCTAAGTCGGATTATAATTGGAATTTTATACATAAATGAAAAATCAAATTAAATTGCCATAAATAAAATATATAGTAAACAATTGACAAATTATAGAAGTTGCAATTTAATATGATATAAAATCTGATTATGTGTCACACATCATTTGATATTGTACTTTTATATATGGAGATCTTGCATGTGACTTTATGCCTCGGTACCTGTGTTTTCAAAAGGAACTCTATTAAGAATAAAACAAGCAACAAATTTATACAAACGTAATTACTTGTCGTAATGCGTCTCTTGTAAATCTTCAGCTCAGGAGAGCATATGCACTATATTGCACGTCTGCAAAACAACACAAATGACAGTCGAATCGCATCGCGCAGGTACCCAGGTATATCGCGAGACTGATTTCATTCCGTGTCTCGACTCAGAGCTGTTTTTTCTCCCGAAGTTCCGATTTCTCGTCTCCCGAGGGCGTTCGTGTGTTTGGATTTCTTTGTAACAGAACAAATTTCGAGGGAAATTGCGCCGTTTGTGTACAATCTCCTGCCAAAAATCTAGAAGACAAAACAAACGGTGTCCTCATTGAACAATCGAGAAATCGACTAGCACCAGGAAAGCTGTCCCAGTAATAGAATCAGTAACATACAAATACGCTTTACTCACGATAGTTGTTCGACACTTTGATAAGCGCTCCAAAGGGAATTTCTTATATGGCACTGTGTTCGGGCAAGTTTCTTTTGTTCATTTGTAACTACCGTTCTCTGTACTGGGATAAAGGACTTAACAATTACAAGAAGCAAATTGAAGTTTGATATTCTTTTGAACTTGATATAATACGCGAAACAAGTTCTGTAAAATTAAGAAGTTTGTCCTGTGAATACGTTGGAACGAACCACAGTACTATCATTAATATTATTAGCCAGATTCTTTTAATTGCCATTTATTACACTGGTCATATTGTTTCATTAAGGGGGGAGCTTGATTTAGAGGCTCAAAAAATCGCTTTTTTTTAAGAATTTTTAAGGAAGGATATAAATATTAAATTGAAACGACACTTTCAGGTTTCATTATTGTATATTTCAACATTCTTGTCAACTTTTTTAATTAAAATGTTAGTCATAATATGCCGGGTACAGGCATTTTATCGAGGCGCCACGAGCATACATGTTTCGGGAAAGATGCATGTCACAATTTCCATCCGAAACTAAAAAACTAGTTGAACCTAAAAAATCCAGAAAAAGTGAGAAATTCATCAATGTTTCTAAACTAAAAAAAAAGAGTGCGCGTGTGGTTCACACGCGATTGAAGTGAAGCTTATTTGCTACTGTAAAAGATGGCATTTAAATAAAAATAAATACATCATATAACTATTTTGAATAATGTTTATTAGTAATATAGTAACACTTAAAAACAATAATGTAAAATTAAAGTCATACTTCAAATATGACATGATCGGTTTGTCATTGTAATTAGCATTTAGAAATGGAACAACGCCTAAACAAATATTGTTTTCGCAACTTCACTCATCATGTAATTGTGTTTGAAGAACTTCATGTAATTGAAATTAATATACATTAACTACTGCTTGTATTTTTTTTTACTTTTTTGCTGACTATATAATCTCATTCTTTGAACAGCTGTAATACATGTCTTGCCTAAAAAATATTTTCCATATTAAGAATTTCAAAGATTTATAGAAACTACGAATAATATAGAAATAATTTTTCATCAATAAACTTACGTTTAGCCAATTGTTTAATTTGCTTTATTATTTTCAAGAAACAGGGTAAAATCTTCTGATTCAGGCATTTTTTATTAAATCAAGATTTATACTACGATGTAACTTTAAAATGTTTATTTATCTATGCCGATTTCCTTGTTCATATCGGTACGCATAAAACGTTGATATCGATACGCATACAACGTTGATATCGGTACGCACACAACGTTGAAGCCGGTAAGCATACAACGACAGATCTGTACTCACATACACGACGACTAATCACAATCGACCCGTATAGAAATGATCTCATCGAGAGCGAATGACGAATAGTTCGGGCGTAATAAACTTTCGTTGCATTTGTACGAATTTACACCCTAATCGCGCCTAAAGAAGTTTAACTTCAAAAACATGTTTTTTGATCTAAAATTTCACTGTAGATTTTTAAAAAAGTGGGTTAATTATTGAGGTTTTTTAGGTTCAATTAGATGAGAATTTAACCCTGAATACAATGAATTTTATCTTGTTTATGATATATTATTTTTATCCATTTATCTCGCAGCAATCCAATGAAAATATTACAGTCAGTAAAAGCAAATTTTAATTTCAATTCGTGTCACATATTAGCGTAACATCCAATTTTTATTCATGAACAAACTACGTTATGTAGTAAGTTAAACTCATCATCAGTTTTTCCATAACGCCCGTACCGACTATATATTACCATTATAGTAAAATATTCAGCGTCGTGTTTTCAATCTCGCGTCATTTCATCGCGCGTTCATATTGCCTCTGGTCGTGGCTCTTGGTACGCGTTCTGGTTTCGCGCTCCGAATTGCGTAAGGCGTGGCGCCGAGAAGCGCCTCTATGCAAATTGAAATAAGGATATAATTTCCTCGGTGAACGAAGAGTTTGCCGGTGCCGTATATAGAGCTATAGAGCTATATCCAACACTCGCGGCACGCAATAACAACGCTCTTGTACAATCTTCTCCTGTTCGAGGTTGGCTGTGTGCGTTTCATTGTTGTACTAGGGTAAGGGACAGATGAGTAGCGTTTTCTAGTTATTTTGTACCAGAGATAATAGTAATCATGAATAGTCGTCCGCTCGAAGGCTGGTCCATGGTATAATAACAGCAACAATTAGCACCAAATATTTAAAATACTGATTTCATAAATATGTAATGAAGAATACTTGCTAACCCATTTGATTACATTTCATCATAGAATGTCAAAATTATAAAAAGTAAACTGATGATTTTTATAGTTTAATGAAACTCAATGATTCTCTTTTCCTTCTTTGTTTATTATTTCCGTTACCATTAATCACTTTTTTATGCATTTTTAAGCATTTTTATTTCTATACTGCTTCCATGCTTCTTGATCCTGCTCTTCGGCTTTTGGTTTCCTGTATTTTCTCTCCTCGCATAAGTCATCAACCATCTGCATTCCTCTTCTTCCAGTCCTTTCTATCTTTCTATTTTACTTTCGATGAGGTCATGTTAATTGCACTTTTTTGGAGAATGGGTCCAATCCAATTTTAGCAATGGTGCACAGTAGAGTCCTTTCTTTGCCCACTCTTCTCAGAACATCTTAATTTGTTACTTTATTTGTCCACTTTATCTTCTCCATTTGTTTCCAGCACCACATTTCAAAACTCTCCAGTTGTTTTTTTGCCTTTCTTGGAGTCCATGTTCATGTATCAGAGATCAGGATCACAAAATCTAAAAATGTATAACATTTCAGAAAACAATATGAAGTTTTAGATTAAACGATTTACAGTATATCCTGGAAACTTGGTAGATTTTCTGTTGTGAAATCTAAGGAATTCGAACATCAACAAGTTCTTGCACTCATGGTAACATATTTGTAAAGTCGAATTGATGTTATATATTGACATTTGTGCCATTTGGAGGTTTTATAAGGTGATATTGCGTAAAACATTTTTTTGACAGTTTGACTTATGCGATTGTACAATGTGAGAGAGCTAGCTGGCACTTAACACAACTATTTTATATTAGGATTGTCCCAATAATTTTTGTAATTTTTTTTTAAGACTAAATGTTTTAGGACTTTCCTCTCAAGTCAAATTTATGATACACATTTCTGTTATTCGCTTTATCGATAATGATAGATAGTTTTAGGATATCGGAAAATGTTTTTCAAAAATGTAGAAGCTGTACAAGAAATATTTACTTTTACAAAAAACATTAATGAAAATGTCCTACTTTTAATATAATTAAATCCATCCATCTATCAATAATTCATTACAATATTCTTCAGAATGTGGTTGAGAACTACTTTTAATAAAATTGATAGAAATAATTTTCAGTATCAATAATAAATTATGAAGTTATTGTAATGGAAAAAAATCAAAGGTTTCTGATCATTTTGACATACCTTAGAAAAAAATGGATGTGTGTATGTGTGTGCGTCTGTGCGTGTGTGTATGTATGTGCGGATACAATTTTCGTAGACGATTTCTAGATTACGAATACCAATTTAAATAAAAACAATCGATTGCCATTGATAAGGGGACGTGCTGATAAGTTTTTGGTCAAGGTTCAGAAGATACGTGGCAAAAAGTGCCAAAAATGGTAATTCAATTTTTGAGCGAACATAGTGTCCGATTTGAATGATTCAAAAACACTTCATTTGTAATTACGAAATTAAGAACTGACAGAATTTTTGTAAACGCGGTTCTGGAGATATAATAAAAAGTAAAATAGCCATTTATTTATTTATTTATTTATTATATGCCAATCGGCTATATACAGTTAATTATATTATTTGGCGGACAAAAATGATCGTTAGACATATGCACATGAAATTATTACATATTTTATAGATATTTTAATAATAAACTCAAATTTTGTTAATAATTCTATGGGTTTCGTACCTATGTTTATCCGTTATACCGCGAAGCGGCGCCCACGCGCTTCGATTTTGTCAGGAAATTAAAACTGAACTGTAAAATAAAATTTTCAATAGATTTTTCGATGTCTAAAATAACGAATTCTTGTGTCTCAAAAGTTCTTGTGTAGTTTGTTGTTGGAGTGCACTATAACCGCTCGAGTCGGTTTATGGATAAAATTGAAAGGGGAGTAATGTGGCAACACGGGTTGACCTTGACCATGATTTCGGAGTTAGCTTTGTAGACAGGAAACTAAAATAATATAATATCATGACATATCGATTATATGCTAGTTCCAATTTTTGGATATAGATCAACTAGTAATTGAACATGAAAATAGTTACTTTGCTTGTGTTTTTAACATTCCTTAGGGTAAGTTATAGTAATCGCAAAAAATCGAAAGTGAAATTTTTTGTATATCTTTACGTTTCAGAGGTTTCTGAACATTTTGGCATACCTTAGAAAAAATGGATGTATGTATAAAAAAATCAAATTTTCCAAAAAAGCAATTTTTCTTGAAAAATTTCAAATTTTCTCAATATTTTTTTTCTTAATTTTTTCAAAGTTTTTTTTAATAATCCTGTTTTCGGCATGGGAAGTTCCAGCAATTTGCCTTAAGGCACGATGCCATGCACGACTAGTACTAATTTTTTCTTCTTTCTACTTTTCCGCTTTCCATCATATCCTGACCTTTATTCGGGTACGCGTGGGTATAACCAGGAACATTATCCGACGTGAAAAATGTCATCGCGCACCACGCGATATCGTTCATAGTGACTGATGAAGAGTGATACGCAAATTATATGAGCGCCTGCTGCAGCCTGCGATCCCTTTGAGAGACGCTCCGTTTTGACGCAGTGCTGACATCGCCACGTAATTTCATTTTCATACAGACTATTCTGATGCACATGTGAAAAACAGGGCGGTTGGAGGATAAAGTTCAAGTGCCGGAGGAAAGATTTTATTTCCATTGTCATATGTGGTTAAACAGGGATTGCTTATTATTTATTAGCTATGTGAACATCATCTATAGACCTTTAGTAGAGTGGGAAATTGAGACTAACAATTTGAAAAATCTTTGCCAAAAAATGTTAGAATTCCAAGATATTAAGTTATTTTCTCATACATAGTAGAGTGGGAAATTGAGACTAACAATTTGAAAAATCCTTGCCAAAAAATGTTAGAATTCCAAGATATTAAGTTATTTTTTCCTACGTTAAAATTAATTTTTCTTATTACAATTCTATTTATTCAGAATTCAAAATTTCATACATATAATATATACTGAAAATGAAGTTTAAAATTATTAATTTTTTTAAATACATTTTTTTTTCAAAAATATTAGCTCTACTGAAAAATCTGCTATTTTCTTGTCTATTTATAAATTTTGTGATCTAATGTTTATTTATACAATGGGAAATTCGAACAATTTGCTCATACTCCTATATTGATTACAGGTTTAAATTACACGATATATGATTTTTTTTCAATTTCGACGTCATTCAACCAATTGTAATAAGAGCTGTATGTAAGTAATTTTTTTAGGCCAATTCCAAATTTATGGAATCTATATTTTAAATTTTTGTGTCTAATTGCTGCTGTATTAATTGCATAGTGCGATATATGATGGATATATTTATATTTTGTATTTATCATGGTAAGATATATATCGAATTTATTGAAATAATTCACGTATGTTTCTTGCATATTGAGGAAAGATAATATTGTTTGTACTAAATAATTTAATCGTACACCGGTTGTCTTGATATCCAACTCTTGTTCTATAATTTGTTCAGGTTCGTTATTTCTCATTGTTATTTTCTCTTGATTTTACAATGCTCCTGGGATAGTGATTTGTAAACAATTACATTTATAACACATAACATTTTGGAGTAAAATATATTAATTCTTCTGCCGTCTCTTGCTAAATGTGTTGGTTTGCCTGCAAAAAAGGTAAAATTATGCTATCCATCGATAATATTGCAGAATTGGCTTATATTGAAATATTATCATCTAATTGTCGATGAAAATACATCTTATATTAATTCTTCTGCACTTTTTTCCAAAGTCGTTTGTGCCATTTTTATAAACAGTCGACCGATGATAGGAAAACAGTGGCTGAGTGTAGCATTTTCATTTGAGGTATATATATTATTTAAAGAAAAACAGACAAGCATTTAAATTCCTTTGAATATTGAGAAATTAATGTAATTGTAAATTGTAAATTTATATTCTTAACAGTAATCTTAAATTCCGTCTTATGAGCTGTTTAGTATTAGGTTATGGTCGCAATTCTCATTTTACGCAGTATTTAACGTTAGTCGCCAACCTAACGATTGATTAAGCTGTCTATACTTGATATATTTTCTTATTATTGGAATTTATTTAAAGTTGCTCTGCATATTTTTTATGCAGAGAATTCCGTTTTTTTTCACTTGGAAACATATTTTGGATGCGTCAATATGAAGCGAAGTTTTGTTTTATAGAAACCAAATTACTAATATGTGACAACTCGAATAGAGAGTTTGAATATTAAAATCTGAAGATACAACAGTTTTTGTTAGAAACTAGGTACCATATAAAAGTAAATATAAAATTTTCTACTCTCTCAATTTTTGTTCAATCTCGGTCAATTTGCTGGGCACGCCCCAAAAAATGAACTATCGGATTTTGCTTCGTAATTAAAAAAATACTGAATTAATAAAAAACTTGGTGATAATATCAAAATCTTGAAGCTTTATATGTGCCAATTTAACTTTTATAGAATCAGTTTCAGATTAGGTTAGCCCTTGCAAAGTCTATTAGTAACATTCACATGTGGCGTGTATTGCAGTGGGTAAATTTTTTCATGTCTTTTTTGGTGGGCCAGCTAGTATATATATTAGAATGATCCTTAATATGAACATTTTGGAATTTCCTCGTTCCCAAGGGCTCAAATGGTTCCAAATGGAAAAAAATAATTCTCTGAAAGTTTTAGCTTTTATTATTGTCTTTTAGATAGAGCGCAATTTAATCAAAGTTTTGTATGGAAATAGAATGAAAAATTTTTCAAAAATTTAGCAGAGCGTCGAATTTTTAATAAAAATGACACGAATTTTCACTTTTAATTCATTTGTCGCTGAGTTACACCTAAAAAAAATTTTTTTTAATTTTCAAATTTTTTTTCATACGAAGTTTGATTGAATTGCGCACTATCTAAAGTTAATATTAAGAGCTAAAACTTTCAGAGAATGGTTTTTTATCAATTTGAAAACATTTGAGCCTTTGGGAGCAAGGAAATTCGAAAATGTCCATATTAAGGACTACCCTAATATATACATATATATATATATATATATATATATATATATATATATCATGTTTTGCAATATGAATTCCTTAATAACGTGCTATGAGGCTCCTTTCCCTAAAGTTGACTGTGGCTTTGATGCGTCAGTTTACGCGCGTGCCCTTTATATAAATAAAACGCGCGGTTCACACACCGCGGATCTTTTCGTTTGCCACTTTTCCCTCACTCGTCTCGTTCGTAATAAATTTTTAATGAAATTTGATACACGATCTTTATCGAATTTGCGGCAAGCAATATGAAATTTTATAAGTGCCTACTTCAAAAATAAAATAAACATGAACCTTTGTTGTTGTTTTAGAAAATACCATCAGCGGGATGGGTATCATAATCAGAAACTTCTGAACAGGTCTATATTTATGAAGAAAAATGGGTGGTATGAGATTTTTATTTTGTACATATTAGAGTTTTGTACATTATCATTTTATTAGATTAATGTAGATACGTTTCCGCTTCTACATTTACTATGCACATAAGTTAGCAAATCCCTTAATAACATTATCATTACCCGATAATGCACTAATTCTAAATAGTGTGGCTTGAGATGGTTTATCGCATATACTAATAGGTTTGCTTGATGTACTTTACCCAAACTTGATTTTGCCTACACGGCAGTGGAAATGATGGAAATGCTACTATTCGCCGCAAATTGGCATATGATCAGAGTCGAAATTATAAATTAAACAAAAATAAGATGCATTCTGCATTTCTTTCTTTATAAGAACTGACATTTATAATAGTCGGATAATGCGTGCTATACTTTTACACGTTTCTTGCGATTTTTTTTCATATATGTATGTATAGGGTTGAAACAAAGATTTCCAAGTGAGCTGTATTTGGTTGATTTTGATTACTCATGAAAACCGTTGCTTTAATATTGTTCGATTTTATTTCTTGAGACACGACATAAAGTCCTTTAAAAAGCAATAAATGTTCAGTTTAATGACGAGTCTAGATATTATCTTGACACTTGCTTATACAATAGAACGATCTAAGCATACATTTGTTTTAAAGGATTGTGGGATTTGAAGGTAAAATGATTAAATGGTTAAATCAATTAGCTCTTATGTTTTAATACTGAAAATACCGATATTTTTAAGGTAAATGCCGGTATTATTAGATGAAATTATTTATATCGTTTTTTACTTTCTTAACTTCCCGTAGGGTAGGTTTTTTCAATTATTATTATTGATTTTTTTCATGTGTTGAGGTTTCTGAACATTTTAGCATATCTTAGCAAAAATGGATGTGTATAGTGTTTTTGTATAGCGAAGGAAAAGCATTTAAGCATCCCAGACTGGTCTTTTGTCTGGGTATGTCGGACTCATTCCATATTTACTAAATACCGACTCAATATCGATTAAAACCTCCGCTTTGCTCTAGGCTCTGGTACTCCAACCGCCGTCATGCATTACTTCGTGGGGGTAGGATCTAGAATGTTATCATTCTTACCTTGATTGTATGCTCGTCTTTTAAATGGACGAAATCCCATTTGTCCTTTCTCTTTCCATAGAACGCTGGTCAATTAGCACATCTCTCGCAAATCTGTCCATGTGTGTATAGTGTGCGTGTGTGTGTAGTGTGCGTGTGTGTATGTGTGGATACAATTTTTCGTCGACGATTTCGGACGTACGGATCAACCGATTTCAAATATTCAAAAAACTATTAATTACTATTGATAGGGAGACGTGCTGATTAGTTTTTGGCAAAGGCAGGTCTAGCTGTTACGGAGATACAGAGCAAAGAGTGCCGAAAATGGAAATCCAGTTTTTGAAAGAACAGAGCATCCGATTTGAATGATTAAAAATATATTCATATCGTAATGATATCGGAGAGGTGCGCGATTAGTTTTTAGCAAAGACAGGTTCAGCCGTTTCGAAGATAAGAAGCTAAATGTGCAAAATATCATAGTTTTTGAAAGAACGAAGCGTCCGAATTGAATGATTTAAAAAACATTTTGCTTGTATTGACGGAATGATCGTTTTTGGGGAAAGCAGTTTTTTTTTTAATTTGGAAAAATGAACATCAAAATTATTTCGGATTTCAATTTTAATTGTAAAGCTCACTTATATACCTGAAATAAATAATTTCAACTTTGCAATTCAGTTTAAATAATTCTTAGAAATATAAGATAAGATCCTTCATTTTAACTCCGATTGATTAAGTTTTGTTTGTTTACTTCTAATTTATAAACACTTATATTTTGTATATAAAATACGAATAATGAAAGTTACAGTATTTATAATAATATATTTGAGAACATTTAATATTCTTCGAATATTTTATTACGGTACTGTAAGTTCCAGCAATTTACCTTAAGTGCTTATATACAGTTAGAAGACCGAAAAAACGCGATTTTTGTAGAATTTTCAGAAAAAAACTATGAGATCTATTGAGACAAAGAATTATACACATATAAAAGCATATTCTAACTATATTTTAAAAATAATTACAAGTAAAAATATTTATTTAACAAAAAAGTTACGGCAGATCTCCGGAAGCATCTCTCGCAAAACACGTTTTGGGAAAAGCATTTAATACACAATATACACTATCTCTGAACTAAATCATCTGTAGTTTTTAAATATTTTTGTTATGAAATTTCAGCGTTGCTCTGTGTTAAAGTCGCTGTACCTGTTTATTCGCGGAAACTCACGAGTCCGTTTTTTATTTTTCCCTAAAACCACCTAATATTTTTTGACAACTCAATTTCAGCCCTGCGTGCCGAAGTCGGTTTATTCGCCGTCACATCGCCATATTTCATGCATGCACACTCTCACTCAAACATTCGTTATATCGCGCTGTATATTCGATCGCGGTTAGAATACCGCAAGGTAGCGAGCTAATTAGATCTCACGTGAATTATGAACACGCACATACATCCCCCAAATATACACACTCTAACATTAACACTCTAACACGTAAAATATGTTCATAACGTCGAGAATTATTCGCAACCATCTTGTAAAATAATCTCTACTGAATAAGTAAAGCAAAGTTTAGACATTTCACCGCTCAGACGGTCTCTGATGGGAATAAATTAACTGCATATTAGTTTCTTGCAAAAGACCTTAAGCTATATGCATACACATCGCGGCAACATTATTAACTCCTTTATAAGGAAATATTTGGATATCTTGGAAAAGTTTGATACGTAGTAATTGATAAAAGGGAATAATAAAATCAGTTAGAAATCGGATATCAAATGTGTTGGAGTCACTAAATTTGAATCTCATGAGCAAACTTTATGAGGGAACATTGTAAATTGATCTTATTTACTAGGGGTTATTCATTGCTCCAATAGCTAACACCACAAAAAAATGTTTGTACTGTTCAGGGTGTAAACAGTAAGGCTTTGATGTCAAAAAATTGATGTAAAAAGAGTTCTGATGTCAATACGATAATTAATTAAATTATAATCCTATGTTATATATTTATTCGAAAGATGGTATGTATATTTTTATGCAATACGCAATCTTTGCACCTTTGTGGAAAGTGTTCGCTATATTTTATTGTCACTACTATTTAAAAATAAAATGAATTTTTCTTTACATTAGCTATTAGTTACCAATTTGGAATATTTTCCGTATTAAGTTTATATGTTTTTGATATATTTTTAGGAAGCTTAACTGGTATAGTTGGAGCCACCATTATTAAACAGTAGAAATTAATTATATAGCGCATTATTTTAATATATTTATAGTATTATTATCAATTTTTCGGTATTTTTATATATTGTGAAAACCACGAAGAGCCTAACCATCCTAACCAAAATGTTAGATGAGCGATCTAGCTCAAGTTTAATTCTTTTTAATAATTCAAATCCTAATACATTTTTAAACTTTCTGACAATAATTATTTTCACAATATTTTACTATTCAAACATAAAAATGAACACATTTTTTGCTTTCTCATCTATAAATTCTGGCGAAAACAGGAGAAACATGCACCTAAACTGACTGAACTACCGACACATATATGAAAAACTAAAAGTGTACGTATTGCGCGTTGTTTATTTTTTAAAACATCAATAATTTTTTATAATTAAACCACTTCTCATAGGCCTACAATATTTTGATCTGTCCGATTTGACTATCAACTTTTTCACCATGCGAAGTGTCATCAAAATCTCAATAAAAACTCTAGGTTCTCCTTGTGAGAAGTCAATTTTTAGTGAAATTTCTGTATATTCTTAGAAACATGCTTGATTTCTATGTTATGCTATTGCTCTTTTTGTATTTTTGTCTTGCAAATGTATTTTTATAGTTATATAAAGGATGTCCCAGACCACAACATCACGCCGAAACGGGATGATAGTATTGACCTTCCCTGTTCTGAAAAAGAAATCTTACGTTGTTCGGAAATTTTGAGCTTTTAAGTACAACCTAGAGCTTTGGTGAAATTAGGACCATTTTTTGGATGGCATTTAAGTAAAAATAAATACATCATATAACAATTTTGAATAAGTTTAATAGTAATATGGTAACGCATGTTTATTAATAATTACTAGTAATATGGCGATGCGCACATTTATTAGTGTCAAAACCATTATTCACATATATATAATGATAAATTATAAATTATATATTTATAATAGCATTCAAAATATGCATAATGGGTAAAAACAATAATGTAATTAAAGTCATACTTCAAATATGACATGATCGAAATAAACCTTTATGAAAGAAATGAAGTAATTGCTGATTAATAAATTCTATAATATTCGTTAACACAGTGGATTATGTTAAACAACGCCTAAAGAAATGATTTTTTCGCAACTTCACTCATCATGTAATAATTGTAATTGAAGAACTTCATGTAATTAAAATTAATATACATTCATTGACTGATAGTATTTTTTTACTTTTTTCGTTGGCGATATAATTTCATTCTTTGAACAGCTGTAATATCTCTTTTGCCTAAAAAATATTTTCCATTTCAATAACTCCAAAGATTTATCCGTTGCATTTGTACGGATTTACACCCTAGTCGCGCCTAAAGAAGTTTTACTTCAATAATAGATGTGCTGATTTATATTACTTTAGGTATGATATCTAATATGAAATGAGAATAACGTAATTAAATTATGAAGAATTTCTTGCTAAAGATTTATAACATAAAGGCTTTTGATTGCCTTATTTCGAAATTTGTGTCCCGTTATTGAAAAAATTTAGAAATATCAATTAAATTCTAGTAAACCTAATAAAATCTGATTATTATAATACGATATATCCCAACGGGTATCGATGTTATTCGAATCCAACAGATACCACTCATTTCCATCCTACCCTTCAGCGTTGTCGTCCGTACCGTCACGTCGATGCGGTATATCAGGGGCAAAGTTTCATTTTATACGAGCGAAGAGAGACGGCTAAGTTGCGCGCGTGTCTATTAATTAATCGACTCCAAAACACATTCCGACAAGCTGTTATTATGTAAATGTTCTCGGGGAATCGATGGGACTACACTAGGGTTGGTTGCTGCCTTGCCGCCGCGATCGCGGTACGTACGCGGCTCTCTTGCTGCGGCTTTCCGTGCTATGTAATGTAGCTAACATAAAATTCTACACTTTGCGCAGGGTGGGCAAATATCGAAAATATACGATGGGTACATGCGTCGGGTGGAAATTGAAGTAGTTATGGATAGTTTTTGCAGGAAGAAGTATTCAAGAAATTTTGTAAAAATAAGGTGGAGAATCTTTGTAATCTTTTGTTTCGGCTATTTGCCGAAAAACTGCGCGGTCTAGTATTTTTAAACTCACTAGTTTCAAGGCTAAATACTGTTTTTTTTTTCGTTAATA
This sequence comes from Ctenocephalides felis, assembly GCF_003426905.1. Lineage (NCBI taxonomy): Eukaryota > Metazoa > Arthropoda > Insecta > Siphonaptera > Pulicidae > Ctenocephalides > Ctenocephalides felis. The sequence continues at coordinate 64,190,204 of NW_020537324.1, forward strand.
AAAATTATATAAATTCGAAATACTAGACTTTCTCTATGGAGTGAGTTCTAAATTATTACGTTTTTTTATTCTAACTTAATTTTTTTCTTTTCTCATGTAACAATAAATAGCTTATAAGATTTTAAGTCTTGAATTGAGTGAAGTCACCATCAAGAGATAAACATCCACATTGCCAATTTTGTAACGAAAGTATTCATTTTTTTGTTAGTTTTTTATTTTGAGTACTGTTGTTTAGTTTACGCTACTTGAATATAATTTTTAAGTTAATGTTATTAAATTGTTCCATCAGATGTATTGCTATTTTTAGGTTAGATTCAATTTTTATTATGTAATCTCTAGAATTTTTCTCATGTGATTGGAGTAAAAAACTCCACTTAAATCTTTACACTGGCAAGGTGTAAGTAAACTAGTGGTGTATATGGCATCGTGCCTTAAGGCAAATTGCTGGAACTTTCCGGAACGTAAAAATTTGAAACAATTTTTTTTTTCAAATACAATTATTTTGTTCAAACAAGCAGAAAGTTCTTAAAATCATTCGAATCGGACGCTTAGTTCTCTCAAAAACTGTCATTTTTTACAAATTTAGCTCTGTATTTCCGAAACTGCTAGACCTGCCTTTGCAAAAAACTAATCACCACCCTCTCCCCATTGCGAATTGAATGTTTTTTGAATCATTCAAATCGGATGCTCCGATCTCTCAACTCTTTGCTCTGTATCTCCGAAACGGCTGGACCTGCCCTTGCCAAAAACTAATCAGCACATCTCCCTATTAATAGGAATCGAATGTTTTTTAAATCATTCAAATCGGTTGATCCGTACGCCTGAAAACGTGGACGAAAGATTGTATCCATACATACACACACATCAATTTTTTCTGAGGTATGCCAAAATGTTCAGAAATCTTCAAAACGTGAAGAAATGTATTTTTTTTTAATTTCTAATTTAGGACGTTTACAAAAGTCTTTTATCTCAGAGTAAAACTTAAAATTTTGCTTCATATCAAATACTTATAAAAACATCAGAACTTTAGTTGTTTGCATTTTATGTTCTTTTCCATTTCTGGTCACGCACGTTGCAGCGAAATGAGCCAGATGCAATAAACCAGCACAATAAAAGAAACAACCATCAACTTCGTACTGAATAACTTAACAAAGCCAAACACTTTGCAATTACCCATAATAAAGTATGCCGTGGACGTATCATTTTTTGCTAGAATTATGACTCCTACGTTCTTTGTGCGAGAAATGTGTAAAATATTTTTCTTAGTTTTTAGTTTATCGTTTTGTAAGGATGCAAAAATATTAAGCTTTTATCAGCTTCAATGTTGAATTAATTGTAGTATAATTTTCTGTCAATAAGGATATATATTAAATTTTAAAAGAAAATTGCAATGAAAGACTAGAATTCTCAATAGTTTAACTAATACTAATAAATCATGAAGCAACGGCAAACACATGTCGTCTATGGACGACATTCGTACACAACACGTAATTCTGATGTCGTCCATGGGCGACACTGGTACACTTAGTACATAATGCAGATGTCGTCCATGGACGTTACTCCTAGCGAAAGAGTTAAGGAAAACGATTTTTATCGAAAATAATTAGTACATAGAGTTTATCTATTGATTTTGTGATTGATGCCCAATAGTATGACTTTTAAAATTCTTAAATAAGTTATCTAAATAATTATTAAAAAAAGTATAATAAAAGTTAATGAACTTTTTTAAGTTATGCACATTAAAATGAACAAAATATTAATAATTTAATTATAAATTACCAATAATTAATAATTATTACCCAAATATGCGCATTTAAACACTCAATTTTTTCATGTTTAGTTTTCCCAGTTACCGTTGGTTTCGATATTTTTTCTCATGTCTCCCCCGAACGGTATGTATGAATTTTAGATTTACGATCTCCTTGTCACAAAATCGTTGTATTTGTCTGAAAGTCTGTCGCGAGAAAATAAAATAATGCACATATTATATTATTATGTATACATGGAAAAACTTGGAGAATCCCTAGAGGAACCCGAAGAGTAGAAATGAGATTTACAGATATGACCGGTGATATATTGACGACATAGTAAAGGTATTTGATTTAATATTAAAGTCTATGAGAAAATGAGAAAATGTGGGCCGAAAATATACATGAAGTAGGTTTGACATATATTTTTTTGTCTCTTGTTTGTTATTTATTGTTTAATATTTTTTCGTATTCCTATTACAATCCAATAATAAATATTTTATTATGAATAATATCTAATATTAAATATTTTAGCTTTATATGAATATGTATATTGTATACAATATTCAAGTAGTTTGCGAAAACATCAACACAAGTAAAATTTTGTGTGTAATTATACATTATAGTTTTGAGTCATTTGATGCAAGAATTTTGATCATTACGAATGCAATGCATTTCAAAATTATCTTTATTAATTTAAGATAACTGGTTAAGAATATTATAAAGACAAACTGAAAATTATTTAATGACTTCTTTGATATTTTCCATACATAATTCTTCACAAAAATTTCAAAAATGCGCATAGGATGTTTTCCACCCTTTGCTCGAGCAATTTCCACTGCTGCGAATGGTGATAACTTGTTGCAATGTTTAATATTTAATTGAACTACTTTTATGGCATGAAATATATGAAATAATTATATAAATAAATATATAATATGAATGATAATGAATATAAAAGATTTCTTTGAGTAGGTGAATTTGTTCGGTTGTTTGTAAAATGGTATTCGCAAACACGTGTTATGTATGAACATAAGAGCGCAGAGCAAATATATGCAAATATTTTGTGCAAATACGACGAAATCGAAAGAAAACAAGATTGATATAATTTATTTACATGTTATTGCAAGAGAAAACATATATTTGAATTTTTTGATTTTGTTCGAATATTATCAATTCGAATTCGAATTATATCAATTACTTATATTGCGTATATTTATCCCGCTTAATTTTTAGGTCACCTATTGAATGATTGATGCCTCTGAGTCAAATACAATAAGAACAAAGTACTTGATATGCTATCACTTTGCTCCTTTCAATTACACTATTTTAGCATAAAAATACTCTTCTTGAAAGACAGATTAGTGCAAAATTATATGTAAGACTGATGTAAGACTATATTTATATCCACTGATGTTGACATAAAATCCTATGACGAAACGTTTGGGAAAATTAAAGATTAAGTTTTAATTCTTGCCTTTTATTTGATGTGTCGCCCTTGAAGACTCATATATCTCAACATGAAAACTTTAACATATATATGTATATGTATATGTATATATATATATATATATATATATATATATATATATATTACGTAGAATATCCAATTAGTGATAATGCGCTGTATAATATCGGAATGCGAAAGTAATAAACGAATAGGCATTACCTACCTATATTGCGAAGGTATATGAGGCAACAAATTACTTTGATGAATTTAAGTCTGTGGGCGGGTAACAAAAATTGGCAACTGCGAGGGAAGTCATGTAGTAGTGCCTTTTAATGTAATCGTAAAAAAAGTTTTACGACAGCTCTTCCGTGAACTTCGTTAATGAAGGACTCGTGCGTAGATCATAAATTAATATGACAGACGACGAGGCCTTGCCTTTCTCTTTTCCGATACAAAGGCATTGTCAAACCTATTTTTCGTGACGCTAAACTAAAAGTTTATTACGGAACGTTATTAAAATGACTCTGGAGATGATCTATCATGTGGTCATGGTTGCTACTTATATTCATTCTACACACATAATGCAAATACCTACATTTGTGTACCAAAATATTTTTTACAATTTTGTTGTCAAAATATTTTTTCAAATAAATCGACCAGCTTCAATGAACTGAAATAAGAAGCTGGAGACGAACTATTCAAACATTCAGACCTTAGATTATCTTGTAATAAAACATGTTATTTTCTACAATATTTCACAGTAGTATATATTCTTGTTCAACTAAAAAAAGCAGATTTTTGTTAGAAAATCAAATCCTTATTTTCATGAAATTAAATAACTTCCTTCTGTAATGTATTGTCAGTTTTGATCAATGACTATCGATGGAACTATTTTGAACTATTTCACCGATGGATATCTTGACTGTCTACTATTCATTAACAAAATGTTAGTCAGCGAACCTGAAAATTCAATTGAAACCATCTATGCTACAACCCGCACTTACTTAGTTGCCAACCTAATAGTTACATATAAACCAATAGAGCATTTTGATGTTTATATGTGATTCAGTGATAAAATTACATTTATTCTCTCTCGTAACGGCCAATTATTTCAGAAAAATTATTTTCTGCAAATTTTATTGTAAATACTTCAGTTTATCACATGCATATTGTGCTACTTGCTCGAATCTTGATGTGTTGTATGAGCAGACATATTAATGTATGAGATGTAAAATGCAGTGTTAATTTTATAATTGAACTAGAGGCGCGTGGCATCGTGCCTTAAGGCAACTTCCTGGATCTTCCCGTACCAAAAATTAAAAGATTAACATTTTTGAAAAAAATTTACCCTGAAAAAATAGATTTACTTTTTTTTAAAGAAAAATTTATTTTTAAATAATTTGGAACTTCTGAATATTTTTTTAAGGGAATCGTACTGCTTTAACTGAATAGAGACGAAATATCGAAGCGCGCAAGCGCCGCGTCGCTGTCTAATAGATAAACATTGGTACGAAACCCATAGGAATGTGAACAAAATTTATACTTATTGTTAAAATCTTTATTATATATCTGATAATTTGATGTGCATATGTCTAATGTTCATTTTTGACCGCCAAATTTTGACCGAAGTCGTTGCACCTTTCTTTCCAAAAATTTAAACAGTTTTTCATTTAGTCAATACAAATAAAATGTTTTTTGAATTATTCAAATCGGACTCTTAAAAACTGAGTTACCGTTTTTGGCACTTTTTGCCCCATATCTTTGGAACGGCTAGACCTGCTTTTGCCAAAAACTAATCAGCACGTCTCCTTATCAATACGAATTGAATGTTTTTTGAATTATTCAAATCGCTTCATCTGTGTTCCCGAAATCGTCGACGGAAATTTGTATCCGAACACACACACATACAACACACACACACATACATCTTTTTTTTCTAAGGTATGCCAAAATGTTCAGAAGGTTTTGAAACGTAAGGATATATAAACATTTTCATTTTCGATTTTTTTGCGATTACTATAACTTGCCCTACGGGAAGTTAATAAAAATGTATTGTGATAAAAATGCTTAACAGTATTTTAAAATATTTAATGATATTTTACGTTGTCTATTTACGTTATAACGGCTAAACCCCGGTGATTATACTCAATTCAGCAAATTGTGCATTATTTACATCAAATTAAATTTTCGCAAATTCAAGAAAAATCTTTTCGTGCACTTAACTCTGCTTTTTAACGCCGACAATAGTTTTGTATAATCCAAAACGCGCAGTTAATAGAATATTAAAATCTTCCAACATATTTCATTCAGTTTTTCGCCGCGGTCTTAGCAAATTTTAGCTCCCACTGGCCGCGGCCGGCAATGGCATACCGCCCGAAGCGTGGCTGAAAGCTGCGCCCAGATTATCGGGACTTATTGCTCCGTTTTCCAGGTGGCGCGAGCGTTAAATCTCCTGCTTTTTATCATATCTGCCGGATTATATTTTGAATATAATTAAACGATCTTTCCGACCGAATCCTGGGCGGTCTTATCGCGCAGGACATCGTAATTATGTGTTTAATATCGCCGCATACCGACGCTTACGCTTTGTAATTGAGGAAATCTCGGTAACGATATTAGGCCGCGACGGTAAATTCTACGGTCTCATTTATTTAAAAGAATTTTCAGAAATATTTCGAGTGTATAATCAATTATTTATTATCTCTATAATATTATAAAGGAGTGTCTTTCAATACATTCGAGCAGTGAGCAAACATAGGATTTCGTGTGTACGCATCAACCAATCACAGATGTCAAATGCACCCGGAAGCAGTGCCTTTGGCAATAATTGAGAATTGATGATCGATTGTGGTCCGCCGTGCCATATAGACGGAGAGTTAATACCAATTTAGTTGAATTATTTATTAGTTGTTTCATAGATTAACTCTATAGGCGGTTGCTCATTAGTCAATTCTATTGTGATCATTAACATAAAAGAAATACAAGAGTAGGAAAAATTCCGAGTTGATTTTGAAAGTTCTAATACTGCTCGAATTGTTGTCATATTTTAATTGAAATCAGACAGGTTATTATTTGTAAAATGTTAAATAAGTTTTTGATATTTTTTTAAATTCCGAAAACATGCAATAAGTTTAATTTTTTTTACATTAGTGATATGAAAATAGATGGACTTTTTTCCATTATTAATTTAAGGTATCAAATTCCGAAAACATTCGATAAATCAAGATTATCGATAACACTTGTTAATATATGTAATTTCTCAATTGTAATATAAAGTTACAATTTTTTGCCAAGCATTTCTAAAGTGACATTATAATTCATCAACTTCCTTCCATCAACAAGTTAATTAATTTTTTCTTCTTGTATCAATTTATACAATTTTTACTTTTTTTATTTCAGTATTTTTACACCTTAACATTTATTAGTGTGTATCAAGCTATGTGAATTATTAAAAAGTGCGGCTTGTTATAAAAATTTAAAAATTGGTTGTCATTCTTTATCGCTTGTCACCAAACTTAGAAAAAGTATGTATGTATGTATGTGTCGATTTTTGACCTCGATATTATTTCAAAAATGACTGAACCGATTTTAAAAATTTAAAACCCATTAGACTTAACTGGACTAGAAGTCGTTTGGTTTGGTTTTGCTGGACGATCCTATAAGCCGTTTCTTTGTAATTAGCAAAAAAGTGCAAAAAATTTCGTACATATGTTATCAAAAAATCCCTTATCGATTATTAAAATTTAGAAAGTATTGGAAAGATGTCATTTGGAAATCGTGCAGACTAGTTTCAATGCTTTCTGAACATTTTGATATTCCTAATTAAAAATGGACGTATGTGTGTGTGCGTGTGCGGATACAATTTTTTATCCAAGATTTCAAGAGAACGGCTCAACCGATGAGAATGATTCAAAAGCATATCCACTTATATTGATAGAATGAAGAATTTTTGTTGATGCAGGTCCAGTGGTTTTGGAGATACAGAAGAAATAGTTAAATGACATTTTGCGATTAGAAATCATTGGACACATATGCATATCAAATTATCTGATTATTTATAGAGATTATTAAGTAGGAATTTTGTTTTCATTTTTATGGGATTCTTACCAAGATCTATAATGTTTAACGCCTTTGCGGTTCTATATTTTGTTTCTGGTTTTAGGTTTTTTTCGCGAGTAGGCCCGAATTTTTGAAAAGGTTAGATTTTTACTTGCTACGTAATGATATTATTACACATATCGGAAAGTGCATACAACTCGCCTCGAGACAAAATGATACTTATACATTGTTATTACATCGTTTGAAATTTGACTTATGATGTTTTTATAAAAGCTTACTAGTGATTTTTTTTTTAAATTTATCATTTCATTTCTGCGAGATCAAAACAATTTTTGAAAGTTCGAAATATTATATGGGGGTATAGTGTTTTTAAAAACCTTAAGGTGGGGCGTGGCTAATAAAAGGTTGCGAATCACTGTTGTAGATGATCTCGATGTTTAGAGATATCTTAAGGCAAAGTACCATTTACATGTTGAATTGACATCAACTCCTGTCTGTTTTACGTGAACCCGAGTACTTTAGGTGCACGCGCGCCAACGGCCTTTCAATATGTAACCCGAATCGGGGACATTCCAGTTTGCCAAGACAACAATAGACCCCGGCGAGCGACGAGACGCAAGGCAACGCAACGCAACGCAACGGACGATTCTCTCGGCGCCCGCAGCCCTCGGGCCGATTAGCCGACCTTTGATGCGTGCGAATGTCATTGCTATCACGCCTGGATCGTTAATTGGGCTCGTTATCAGAAAGTATTCGTGAATGCCATATATAATAGGACTTGTAGAACTCTCTCACGATTTTTGCTATAGGACGATTTGTACGAGTAACTGTGTTTGTGCGTCTGAGGTTGCGAGAGGATAATGAAATTTGACCTGTTTTGTTGTTGACAACTTATTGTTTTGCCACGTATGTTCATTATTAATAGGAATACTGATAACTTCACCATATTCTATACAAGTATTTCCTTTTTATTTCTAACAATGCGAATGATTTTGCAAATATCGTGTACCATGTATCTAGATCATAGGTTCCCAAACTTGTTTGTGTCGTATGGGCCCCTATTCAGCCGATATCGTTTTTTTTATTAATTTATATTTGTACCAACGTTTAGTATTAAACATTTAGAGTAAAGATACTAATCCAAGTTAATTAATGTATCGAGAATACCATTTAATTCACCATATTCACTTCTCTATATCCAGGATTTTATACCTCACCTGAAGAAAACAGAATTATGGCGCAAATCGTAGTAATTACAAGCAGTTTTAACTTTTTTCACAAGATGACTGCGTGAAACACAATTACAATTTTATTAATATTTTCTAATTATTTAAAAACGGTATAAATCGGAAAGAGAAGTCTATAAGGGATACTCTGCAAACTTTTCAAGTAAATCGGTTCAGTAAAAATTGTGAAATCGTGGGTATTATATCGAAAAAGACAGTTTCGAGAAAACGCGGTTCTAAATTTTACACAGGAAAGAAACAGAGGAGCATTATCATGTTAAAATTTTTAAGAATCTTCTTGTACACTTATTCCTGAATAGTTCAATTTTGAAAATATCAAAACAATTCAATTTTTTTAATATTCTAGATCAGGCTATGTACTTAATTTTTCAGTAAAATTTTTTAATATCACTAAATTACTTTGCACAGATGCTCTTCTTAAAATTCCTCATAAAATTACTGCTTAATATAAAATTTACATTGAATATGAGAGGAAGGTCCATGGTTTGTCCACCTGAAATTACGAAACTTTTCAATCGTGAAGCTTTTTAACTTAATTCTGCAAGTTTATATACAGATTGCCCAATAATATGAATATTTCTATGATTCTATTATATATTTGTACTTAGCATATTTGCGTACGTGAATGCTATTGCATTCATCTTGATCGTGATGCAAAATGACATAAATGCAATTTAAAAACAATTATTTTGAATTTTTTCATCTTACGATTTATTAGGTATTTTCGTATTACATCATCTTTTCCCGGAGTAACTAATAAGCACATTGCCTAAAATAGAAGTGTAATACTTGAGGTGGATGCTATAGAATTCATAGTATATAACTATTAAAATGTGATAATTTGACTATATTATAAATGGTGAATAATCAAATTTCGAGTATCACAACTAATTTAAAAATAAAATGAGGGTCAATTTTTGCAGAAACTTCTACTGTCCACGAACATGTTAAACTAAGTTAGTTAAATCTGCGTAGATAAGGATCAAAGATTTTATTTAAATTTTGTAAAGTTATAAGATTATATAGTTGATATTATTATAACTAATTGATAGTTAAGCGTTATTATAAAAACAAAAATTTTATTGGTATATAATGCTAACCACTTCCAATTTTTCCAATTTGGTTCTTGATCCTGATAGCTGATAAACTTAAAACTATGCTTCATTGAACCGTTCTTTTCTCGTCTTTGTAAAGTGAAGGAATTTCTATCCGTTCCATCTTTGACTTTTGTTTTTTATTCACAAGCGTCCTCGATTTTCTCCTAAATTGCATCGGATTAGTAAAGTCAATAGGGTCATAGCTTCTCCCGCCGTCGTGAATCGATTACCATTAGGCGAAATTAAGCATTCGCTTCTCTCGCAACTTAAACAATTGGGTAACTTTGCCAATAAAGATCATCCCTCTTTTTATTCGGCGAATAAGGGCTGTGTTTTGTTTTTGGATTCATAAATATGGAAGCGAAATAAAAATGTGCCATTATTTGTTTTATAGGTGCACTGCTGCAAATTATTAGCCAAAGGGGACGGATTTATTATAGGCCCATGAATATTTTTTTAAAAATATATTTGTTAGTAATGATAACAATTGCTGTGTTGTAATAATATGCATAAAGTTAATGAGGGCTAATCATAGACCTTATAGTACATGGACTGCTAGTTCTCATATGTTTTCCATTTCATAAAGTATCAAGATATAAGGGTGTGACAAGACTGTGACGTCACTTAGTGAACGAGCGTTGCCGACAATTGGGGAAGACTGCCGATTCACACCCCTATATCTTATATCCCTTACTTAGTGATATCACAGTCCTCTTCTATCTAGTCTATGTAGTATAAGGTCTATGGGGCTAATCAATTAAATGGCTAAATAATTTACAATAAACCATTATAAGTTTTCAAGGCAATTGTTCGAGTCAATTTGTTTCTCAACGAATTGAATACTTTCTATGCCGCGCAAAGATTTTTGTCTAACTTTTCGACCCTTTCTCTCGTAAATAAATGGGCCTTTTTGACTTAAACAACAGCCTTATTTTTAATTCATTGAATCGTAAGAAAGGACTGCGGTAGCCGCAGGCGTTCGTGAAATGAGCCAAAGCGAGAAAATGAGCTTCAGGAAACCCTTTAACAAAAACATTGAAGTTTATTTGCATTCGGGCACCGAACATAACGTTTTCTAATTAGTAATTAAAAATATACCGACTTTTCATTCATTCACTTTTTGTTAAGTTTTTCATTGTAATTGTATTGATGATGATAAATGGTAAAAAACTTGCAAATATCTGTACATATACTGCTTTTTCATTTTTAAGTAACAAATTTAGTTTTTCGATATCATTTTTATGCTTCTATTATTTTTGATTTGATAATTTAAATAAACAATAAAATATTTTTTTTTGTGTATGTACTATCAAAACTTGTTTTCATGCAACCATGTCAACTTCTAATTCATTCAATCTTTCTCCCTACACAATTTGTTAAACATCTGTGAGCCCTTTGAATCATTCTATTTTTTTTTTTTGGGACGTGGACCATTTTCTCATGAGTGTCCATTGCAGTTTTTCCTTCTCGTTAAAGTCTTTCACAGCAAAGGGCTTTTTAGTTCTCAACCTAAACCTGATATTTTTTGCTTTTGGATATCAACCAGGGCTTTGCTTTAAATATAATATTTCCATAATGTATGTTCTTCAGTATGTTCCTAAATTTAAAAATTCTATTGGTCTATTACTCTATTATATATAACTGTGTCCCTTTTCCAAAGGGTTAAATAATCAGTACAGCAGTTTGGAGGAAGTCATTTCTTGATAGGATTTCCTTTTCAGTCTGGCGAACTTTTCAATACGAACTGGGTTTAACGTCGACTTTAAGGCGGAAGTGCATGATATTCTAATTTCAATTATTTAATTACGAACTTTTCCATTTAATATTTACTCTGAAAATTAATATGCATGGCTGATTCTAAAGGTCTTGTCTTCGCCAGCTTCTCATGTTGCTTTGGGTAGAGTTAGAGGACTTTATTCCGTGTGTTTGTGGAATTGCGTTCTTGTTTCTTAGTGATAATATATATATATATATATATATATATATATATATATATATAAATAAAGTATTTTTATATTTAAATTATTCCTGATAACCAAGACTTTATGTCTAATATTTTACGTTCCATTTTGGTTTAAGTAGAAAATAGAGTATTGAAATAGTGTTTTTTTCATTATATGAATTATGCTGATTGTAATAATATATTTAAAACCTAAATGATAATATTCGAATGAATGATTACAAATTATGTGCACACGATAAAATAGATTCGATGTGCAAATTTCAATTACTTTTTTAATCCGTATCGATATTGGTGACTGCAATGTGGACGTTCGCTAATTGTTTGTTATAATGATAATTGAAAATAAACATATGATTATTTTTGTTCAAATTGGAATCCTATATAAATCCGGAAGAAATGTATATATATGGTATATATACATTAGGGTGGTCCTTAATATGGACATTTTCGAATTTCCTTGCTCCCAAGGGCTCAAATGCTTTTAGATAGAGCGCAATTCAATCAAAGTTTTGTATGGAAATAGCATGAAAAAATTTTCAAAAATTTTGCAGAGCGTCGAATTTCTAATAAAAAATGACACAAATTTTCACTTTTAATTCATTTGTCGCTAAGTTATACCTAAAAAAATTTTTTTAATTCTCAAAATTTTTCCATGCTATTTCCACGAAGTTTGATTCTATCAAGCTATCTAAAAGTTAATACTAAGAGCTAAAACTTTCAGAGAATTGTTCATCAATTTGGAACCATTTGAGCCCTTAGGAGCAAGAAAGTTCGAGCCTCCTTCCTTATTAAGAGCCACCTTAATATACATATATAGAACAAAATTCTTTTAAACGAACGAAATTATAGAAGTATCTTATTTGGCTATTTATAACAATAGAACAATAAATAAACGCAACGAACTCAACCTGCATGGGACTCAAATATATTTTATTCAGATAATATCATGGGTTTTTGAGTTTTAACACTAAGATTAACTAATTGTAAGTACTTTTTAATCTTTATAAATATATATTATTACCAAAGTTTTGATGTATAGGAATAAATTAACTCATTCCTTATTAAATTTCAAATTTTTATAAGCATTGTATAGCAAAAGAAAAGAAAATGAAGTAGTTTTTTAACAGTGCATTAAAGTTAATTACTGTTAGGTGTGATTACATCCAAATTGAAGCTAATATTAATGTTTCCATTATCTCAGAAAGTTTATTCAAAAACCTAGTCAATCTATTCCGACATTGTCTTACTAATTGAAATAAAAACCATCAGCTTTTGAAGCAGCCAGAGCGCCTGTCGAGAGTTCAGAACAAGTTGAATAAACAAAAGCAAGGAACCGTACTTGTAGAGTATTTGCACATCTGTTTATACAGGAAATCAGATAGTTACTTGAAGAATGCCATTTATATTTGTACAGAGTTACTTCTTGCATCAGTTAACGTATTTGCAATCAGACACAGAGGTAAATTCAGTTCGGAGAAATATAATAATGTGTTGGTTTCTTATCTTGTGTCAATATAACTGAGATTATTTTTAGAACTGTATCTATTCAAAACATATGGCAATTAAATAAGGTAGGGCGGGGCACAAAGGTCCAGTTTGATTTCAAGTAATTATACTGTCTAAACTAAATGAACTACGTGACAACATATAATATATTAAACAAACAACTATTAAACTATATGCAGTAAAATTTCCAGCGAACTCCTAATTCTAGAAATATGATTTTTACCATTTTTCTGAAATTTATCATGTCACTTTTTGCCTTTTTTTAATTATGAAGGAATTTCACAAAACAATAACTACATTAATTAACCATTATGAAATACAAATTCCATTGGATCATTTTTACAAAGGTTTCATTGTGTACAACGTTGATCTTGCATTTTGAGAGAAATACTCATCAGCAGAGGTTGAATAACTGTTAATTTAATTTATCTCTTATAAAATTGTTTTTTGTTTATTTAATTCATTTTTTTATTTACCATCCTCCATTGTTTATTCCTTTACCGATCTAAAACGATCATGAATAATTACTGGAAATGAAATTGGTACTAACTTTACTTTCATAATATTATTTATGTTTTCAAAAAGACTGACTTGTTTTGTTCGACATTTTTTTTGGATAAACAGCTACTTTCCAGAAAAAAACAATTCTTCATATGTTTTCATATAAATTTTAATGGAAGCTTTGTTCTATTTAAAATTTTGATATTTTTTGTATATTATTCACGATTGAATTACTTTTCACAACGGTCTTTGCAGAAATAAAGCAGAATAAAACCTTATAAAATAAAAGAATGCTTTCTGGGTCAAATAGAAGGTGTGGTAAATAACGGAATACATTGAATATTACTCAAAATAATATTATTTAAAATTATTTTAACATTATATTGATTAGTGCGAGAAGTTCCGAACCTCAAATTTTCAAACACAATAATATTATAAATGCTATTTCAATTTAAAGTTCAAAACGGGTCATTTGACCCGCCATTTGTATGATTAGTGTAAATAAATTGTGAGATTGTAAGTGGGCATAATACAATTTGTAGGAATAATAACATTGCCACAAAGCTCAAAACCAAAACATTTATCAACAGAACAAAAACTTTTTGTGTGAATATTGATACTTTTTCGTTCATCTCCTCACATTGTAAGAATTAAGGTGGTGACTGATTACACATCTTTTGCGTTGTACTCTATTGGAATAGTAATAAAAACTTATATAATTTGCTTGTTTTTGAGATAATGCGGTGGACTTTTTACACGCGGATATTTAATCCCCGCACTAGCCAATTGATATATGTACAAATTTATTTTCATTTACTACTAATCATTGGCATTTTCAATATTCCCAACATGAGTAACAATGGAAATCGATAAATTTTAATACAATTTAGCGCATGTAACTCGACTTTTCATTCAAAACCGCTTCAACTCTGAATGTCTGCGGCAACGTGCTGCTGCGGTTCGTCTGTAGTATTCGTTTCCGTTTAGCTTCCTTCCTCGTCCGCGGGAAAAGAACACCAGATGTTCGCAGCCGAACAGACGCCCAACTTTTAATCTGTTTCTGTTCAATAGTTCCCGTAACACACTCTGACGTTTGATATGCGATCCTTTGTCTTCTCGAAAAGGACATATATAAGGATACAAAAGAGATCATAGGATCTATTTTAACGCATTTATTGTTGCAAGTGCGAAACCATTTTAAGCGCTCTTTAACATGCAGTACAATTAAAGATGAAGAAATATACAATATAGTCTCCTAGTATAGTCGATCCGACTTGTAGTTTTTTTTTAATTTGTGGCACCGCATTGAAAAAAGTCAATTTGAGAAAAACGTATTTAAAATTTTTAATATAATGTACTAAATACACCATTTAATTTAATGTACTAATACACCATGGTGTTCAAAGATGCTGACACATTAAAAAGGTCATGTGGTATTATAATGAAAAAGAGAGCAGCTGGCATACAATAGCTCGCGGAGCGATGAAAAAAACGGTTTCAGAGGATCATACATATAGAGATATATATGTCTATGACTTCGTCAAAAAAACAGATATTGAGATGATTTTTATTTTAAAATAATTCTAAGGTTTTTAGCTTTCATAATATCAAAAAATCTCAAAATCGAAAAAAAATAAAATAAAAACCAAACCAAATATATATTTTTATCATCAATTTTCCAATTTTTTTATATTTGCCAGTAATTTGATTCTGCGTAATATATATTAGTCGTTATTGTTTCGAGTTAAGACTAACAACAGTGTATACCGCGTTGTACGTGTGTTCTTCGGGGTTGGATATTAACATATAAATAACGCGGTTTATACTACACGGGGATTATGCCTTCAGACGCACTAAGCAAGACATTATGCCGTCGATTAAAACGTCCCGCTCGGCGTAATTAAAACAGTACAATGTCGAGACAGTTATTAAAAATATCCACCTTTATTATATTATACTAGCATACATTGTATTAAGCCTCGTTCGTTTTGTGAAAAATTCCTGGGAGGTGCCTAGACTATATAGTAATACATAGTAAAATATATAGACTATATAGTAATATTGTTAATAAGAAGGATAGATTTTTATGTAAGATGTTATGTTTTAATAGCGTAAGCAGCTTTCTAAGCTTTAAAAGTTTGTGGATAAAAATCCACCCGAAAAAGTTGCAATAGTTCAACTCTCATGTTGTTCAATAAAACATGCCTATTTCATTTCCACAATATCAAGAATGGACAGGGAAAAACAATAATTCAATTAATAGATAGTAAATTTATTTTTAATATTCAAACACTTAACAAAAACCACTGTCCTGAAACGAATTAACGGCTTATATTTTAAGAATATATTTTAATAATCTTATTATTATTATTTATTTAGATTACATCCACATCTTGTACTTTCTCGGAGAAGCTTTCTTAACCCAGAAAGTACGTTAAAAATTGGACATTAGTGCTATTGAGAATGATACAGAATTGCAATCATAATTTGATATTATTACGTATTTGTGATATAAATGAATGCTATTAAGATCTATAAAATATATTAATTTTGGACTAAGTGAAAATCTATTATTTCAATTATGTATTATCCCAATTAAATATAAACCCTAAGATTTTTTGTAAAGTTAATGTTTTTCATTTTTCACATTTTGCCCTAAATCATATTAATAAAAAATATTACGAATTTAACTCAATCTGGAATGATCGATTCGTAGTTATTGCAGGTTTTTAACTTCCCGTAGGGTAAGTTATATTAATGGGCCAAAACTCAAAAATGAATTTGTTTGCATATCTATAACGTTACAGAGGTTTCTGAACATTTTGGCATACCTTAGAAAAAATGTATGTATACGTACGTCTGTGTGTTTGTATCTGTGGATACAATTTATCGTCTCAATCGATTTGAATTATTCAAAAAGCATTCGATTTCCATTGATAAGGAGAAGACATGATTAGTTTTTGGCAAAAGTTGGTTCATTCGTTTTGGAGATACGGAGCAAAGAGTGTAGAAAATGAAAATTAATGGGCCGATTCTGCCGCACAACAGACCAATGTTATGGCAAGGCCATGTTGCGCTCCAACTTCCATACTTTATGCTACTGAATCATACTGAATACTGTCAAAATATCATGTATTTTCTGTTCATTCAGGCGTTTTACACATAAACTGCAACGCCACTCGTATGTTATGAAGCTATGTCAGAAAGACCCTGTTATCTAACATTGTTTTTTTTTGTCATTTGTGCGCTTACTAGATTAGGTTTTCTGACAACCTAAGAAAAACATCTGACTGCACAACAACCACATGGCTTTTGTCAATATTTAGAATGAATTTGTATGCGGCAGAATCGGTTCATAAGTTTGTGAGAGATCAGAGCATCCGATTAGAATGATTCAAAAAATATTCCACTTGTATTAACGTCATGAAAAATTGATTCGGATTTTGAAAGGCAGGTTCAGCGGTTTTGGGGATTCAGAAAAAAATGTATAAAAATGCCAATTGGGTAGTCACAAATTAGATATTTTGTAATTCGAATCAACTGATATTAATTTATATCAAAAACTCTCAAGAAATTTCAAAACTTTCAAAAATTAAAAAAAAAAAATAAAACAAATTTCAAGTTTTCAAATTATTTTTGTTTTCAAAAAATATCAGCATTTACAAAAAAGCCAACTTTTTATGATGATTATTATTTCACGAAGTTAATTAGAATATTACGAGTTATTTAGAATATTATTCTTCTTATTAATATTTGAGCATTGCTTCAAAAGATAATATAAAATAATAATGGCCTTGTAAAATTGGTTATAGAAGTATTTTTATGTCATATCTTTAATGTAATATATAAATAAAAAAAATTGAATATATTCCTATTTTTGGATTTACGGTACGTTTTCAATATAAAGTAGATACAAAAAGATTTTTTTGGCAATTATTTAAAATACGTGCACAATGACAATTAGCATTAACAATATTATTGATTTAAATTTTCTACTAAATTTTGATGTCAGTATTTAAATAATATAGTTAAAAATATGTGCAGTTTAGCATTTGACATATACTCCATGCGCTAAAAGCAATGGTTTATAAAGCAAATAATTTATCTATATGAATATTTTATTAATTACTACGATAATCAAATTAGAATGATTCGAATGAATTATTAACTAATATAAAGCAGATGGTCTACTCCATATCCACAACCCTCTATTTTGCATACACAGGACTTCATTTAAATACTTAATTAATATTTAAAAATAGACTCTAGAATGAAACCATTTCTCCCACTTGTGAATTCAGTTTTGTGTGTCATAGGTTTTGATGCTAATGGATTTTGTCTGTCGGTCGAGCCTGTTGTGTGATGAGCAGAAAGTGTGTTATATTACATTTGAAAATGTTTTGGGATCGTAAAGTGATACCCAAAAGCGTCTAGGACGCACCTTTTAATATCCAGTCTGCCGAAATTAGCATTGAAAATATTACATCTGAGAGATGTAAGAAGAACTTTTTGTTTCGTAAGTAGTAAGCAGTAGTGTAGTAAGAATTTCTGAATGTTTATGTTGATCTATATATTACCTAGTAATTAGTAATTTTTAAAATAGCTTCGATATTAATGTGTGCAAAAATTAATCTTGCCAGGTTTGAAATTATTGAAAGCATGAAAGTTTGCATGCAAAAACATTTTTTTCACACCCAGACTGATCAGACGTTTTGTTTATTAAATTACTTATTCATCATCTTGTAAATGTAAAATAATAACTTTGCCCAATATAACAACAATCACAATCATTGCAATTTATTTTATAAGCTGATCGGTAAGTTATTTATTAGCAAGTTTTAACTTTGTATTATTATAAATTGAATATTACACACACACACACATAATATATATATATATATATATATATATATATATATATACTAGCCGTACCGACATCATTAATTAAAATGTATTAAATAAAACTTTATCACTTTCGCGATGAGTATAAATTTTTCATTTTTCATTTCTCAGTATATAATTCTGCGAGTAATTTTCCAGGGGCTATAATCATAAAGAATCTAACCAAAAGCCATAAAAATATTTAAAAATTATTACCGCCGCGGGTAATTCTGCTTTCAAACTTTTATGTTGTTTTTCTTTTGGGATATTTTATGCATATTTAAATTTTTAATCAGTTATTTACGAAAGATCAACAAAAATATCGCTAATAAATTTTACGCTCGGCGAAAGCGCCCTAGGAAAGCCGATGATCCGTGAACTTTTTAATGTGAATTATAAATGCAATATTCATTAACTCCAAAGTGAAGACGCCGGTGCTTTAAATTTTCTTATTATTTAACAGGTGCTTTAATGCAAAGTTGTTTTTGTATTACTTGAGGATTTTTTGTTCTGCTTTTTTGTATATCTTTTCATTTCTTTCAACATGAGTTTTTTTTTGTAACTTGACAAGATGAATAAAATGCCGGTTGTATTTTCATTAATAATCAATCGTAGTATTATTTATCAAAAAAACTTAAAAAAAAAACAATGGTCAGCAAGATTTAAAAATAGTAATTTTTTCAATATTCAAAATGCCCAAACAATATACTCTTTGTCAAAAAATGTCAACCCATGAGTTAATTTACTTATAATCTGAAATAATTTATTATACAAATATCACATCACAAGAAATATTAAATAGTTTAATTTTACTTCTTTAGAAGTTTCTATTGTATGTATTTGCGAAGAAAATATATTATTTATAAATTAATTTCCATTATTTTCTCGACCAAGTTTGTTTTTGTCTGAAAAGTTGATTTGTTAATTTTATATTCCCTCGACATTTCGTGTCATTCTGAATCGTTTGACACCTAAATTGAAGAAAGTATGTGTTTTTGTCTGTATGCGAATCAAACTTTGGCCTTTTGTCGACGTTTTCTGAAAAAAGGATCAACCGATTTCCAAAATTTTCCTAACTACTTGATTATTGAACTACTTGATTGTTAGTTCCGCTGATCGGTCGAGCCGTTTCTTTAGTATAAGCAGGAATCTATCAAATCTTTCTTCGTTTTTGCAAAAAATCCTGTCTGTTTGGATGAATCTTTGTATGACTACAGAGACTATTGTCTTAACGAACATTTTAAAGTATTATAGGCCTACGAAAAGTGGTTTGATTATACAAATTCATTATTGTTTGTAATATTGTGCCTTGGGAAAATTTCACATTTCTATGATCACAGTTAGAAAAGTTAAATAAATCATTAATTAAATAAATCGCTATTTCTATTAAAAATATTATTTTCACATATTGGACACAATATTTTGACAACTTGGATCAAAGAAAAATACCACTTACACCTAGCCTTCACATAAGTAAAATATAAAATTAAAATATATAAATATTTGTAAATATAATTATAAATCTTTTTTATAAATTCTTTTTCGATATTATTAGATGATTAAGTTTAGAAACATATCACTATAATTATGTAGATCATGGACGCATTGAATGATTATAATTTTATATTAATTTCTTTTAATTTGCTTTTGAAGCAAAATATATTACTATAGGCTACTATAAGTATGAATAATTATTTGAACTTTCCTAAGCAATAGTTAAAATGTATTTGTTGACTATTAGGAAAGTGTATTAAACATGCTATTTTTGACATCCAATCAAATTCTTATCTTTGTATCGTCATAATGTAAAAATTGGAAATTTTCACCATTCTGTTCTTTCACTTTTTCACTCTTTATCTTTGTTTTTTTAAAACGTATTTTTTTTAAATTATAATATGTTACAACTGCTAAATAATATAACTTCTAGTAACATAAGTGAATAATAACATAAATATAAATAAAAAAGAGTACAAAATAAATGATAGTATTTTAAAACGTAATTTTTGATCTTGCAAAGGAGCAATGTTACTACTGAAGCACAAAATTTAATGAGTAACATTGCTAGATCGTAAATTACGTTTTCAACAGAAAAACAGAATAGTGAAAATTTCCAATTTTTACATTGACGATACAGAGATAAGAATTTGATCGGATCTTAAAAATAGCATATAAATCGTTTAATTTCGCTCCTCATTCCGGCGGTGACTTTTCTCTTATACTTCCAACGTAGGTTGGACTTAAGTATTCCTTTCGATCTTTCTATATTTATATTTCGTGTTATTCGAAGAAAGAGTGCTATCAAAATCCTTAAAAGTTTAAAGGATTCAGGGAACGAACAGGGAACGCGTTTGAAATGAGTCCATTGTTCTGTGCGGTCTACGAATGTCATTCGGAGGATTTAATTAGATTGTGTGTTAGGCATGAGCGCGCGACTTGAACTGAAAGCATATCCTGGCGCCATATTCAATTAAAATGTAAATTATCACAAGCGCAAATCGCTTCTTCATTGTCTATCGGAAACTTTTAGATTATAGAAACCGCTACCTCCCGCCCGCGACTTATCTAAACAGACCCTGGAGAACGTCAAAAGGAATGGATTTTGGTATTCAATTCGAGATATGTTTTTACTTGATTTCAATAATATTTAATGACTTCTTATAATCTTGGACAGAAATTTATTTAAATTCACTGGGTGTGTATCTTAATCAAATATCATAATATTGGTTTTGACCCTCTTGTTCTTGAAATATTCAAATCAGAGATTACAACTACTTTGGAGAATCCTAAAGAATCTAGTGTGTTCTAGTTATTTGAGTTATGATAAAATGTATTCATTCATTAAGTTACATTTAAGACGTATGTTTTTAGGTGATATCTTGACACCCATACTATTTGAATGTCATTATTAAAAAAAAGAAATAAACCGAAAATGTTCTGGCTTTTTATCATTATCACAGTGTTTTAACAATTCTATACAAGTTTCTGAGGGGCACACAGTTTCGATTTGAGTTGATTATTTAAATTTCAAAAAATAGACCTTCATCCTAATCAATAAGCAAGTCAAGTCTACCTGTGATGCTAGCCAGCCATTAAAAGAAAAATACCTGAAGACCTAATATAGTATAATTAACTATAGTACTTTTCATTTTCCTATATTTTATTGCTTGTATCCCTTTTGTTTTTATTATTTTTATTATCATATTTTAATCAGCATTATTAGATGCGCCACATGGTGTATCTACTCATTTGTATTCAACTTTATTTTATCAATTTGTCAACATTCTCTCATTGCAGAATATTGAAATTGAATAAAAAAATAATTTAGTTGTATGCAATGTGGAGAATTATCTATTAAAATAAGCTTTCGTTGAAATGTATAAAAATATACTAAAATTTTATCATTTGTAAAGTCGACAATCTTATTTTATGACTTATAAAGATATATTCAAGGGTGTTTTGAATTGCCAGATTGCCACATTACTCCCCTTCAAAGATTATGATAAACTTCTTGTATGCGGTTGAGAGAACGATTTATTTTTGAAATTTCAGTAGTTTTTGCACTTGTTTTTGGCATTGTTGCACTTTTGTGAGCATGGTGAGAGAAATACTAAATAATTCATAACAAAATTGGTAATTATTAGCATTTACATTAAGATATCTAATGCAATCTGAATGAATATTGAGTTACCTTTCTGGTATTTGTTTTTTTACATTTTATAGCACGATTAGACAAAACAGATTCTAATTATTTCATCTGAAAAACAAACTATTTTTTATTTGTATAAGATGCATGTCTAAAAGTGCAAGAGTTTAAAAATCATTTCTTTTTGTTCAAAAGTTCTTTCTGAATTTGTTTCGACTTACTAAATTATAAACCATATCATTTAAGCAAACTCATTTTATTAAATTGAATCATTCAGTACACGAATCTGACACCCAAAACAAGCTATTTTCTATAATTTTGCACGATAAATAAAAGTAATAAATATCTATTATATCAAGTAAATAATGAATAAGAGTTATCTTCAATAATACTATTTTTAAGAAGATACCCTTAATAATCCTTTTAGGGCATGTACATTTTAACCAATAATTATTTTTTACGTATACCCATTTTTCTTTGATTCTCCAAAGATCTTTACGAGATCTCTTTAAAGATCTTTACGAGAGTTGGGAGAATATTTTTTTATAAATATCTTTGGCAATTTTCATAGTATTGAGTGCCATTTTGAGCATTTTAGATTTCTGTGATGGTTTAAGATATGAGTAAGAAGAGTCAAGTTTATCTGCATTTTTAGTGAAGCAATCATCATGATTCAATTAAATTTAGATAAATAGTAACTAGAATTTATATATTAATAAGAAAATAACTTGAATCACCAATTGAGACTAAAAATATTCAATTTAACTCGATCATCCACAAAAAATTGTCTAGAAACACCATCACAGTCGTTTAGGATGACTACTAAAGCAATGATAGGTTTTATTTCGATGTATACACTTTAAGATCAAACTTAAGCCCAGACCACAATATATCTCGATCCCCACCGCTCGTCATTTCGATTCACCTCCAATCGTGTTAGCGATTCCTGTAAATCTTCATAAATCCAAATCTTCAATGGCAGCAAATGACATTATTTAGATAGTCGGGCCGACTGCCGCCACTAGCTGATACCTACCCCGACATGAGGTATGACATCGGCACCCCCGTCCGATGGGGTTTAGTAGAAAGGGCGGAGAGAGTGCGGTCTACATGACTTTTCACTTTGCGAGTACACGAAGCTCCGTTGTAAAAACCGGGGAGATACCCTCGGGATGCGACAGGTAACATGCACGAGAACAAAACATAACAAAACGCGCAACGCGACATTTTATGGTCAGCGGGCGAAACCGCAGGCCAACAACGTCATAGTCATAACGTGCATGGAATTGGAACTGGATATCTAGAAATGCATAAGCAGAATAATAAAATTATGTTTTTTTTTGCTAAAAATTAGGTGAGATATATGATGAATACTTTGAGTTTCAGCTCTAATATATATACTTGTCAATGGAGCGTTTTAGGTCTGAATTTTTTTACTGTGCTCCGATTTGCATGAGATTTTGGAATTAGTTTCATCTTTCCCCCATGTTCAAAAGTGAAAACCATTTGGACTCCGCCACCACCCTTCGGGGAGATTTCAACTCTTAATAAATCAATGGACATTGAGCCATTTTATCGCTAGAAAACGTTTTTAATATTAAAGAATATAATTGTAAAGTATTTTTCAAAACATTTAACTGACAATAAAATCATGAAGTTTATTATCTTATAGTTAATATTTATAGCCAAAACTTTCAGAGATTTTTTTATCAGTTTGGAAGCATTTGAGCTTCTGGGAGCAAAAATGTCCATATCAAGAACTACCCTGATACACATCCATATAAATATATCGACTACAGTTCCAGCATTAATTCAGTGGAAACTAAAAATAAAATTTAGTAACTAAACTAATTGAGATGGCAAAGTTATAAAAATAAAAAGTACTTTTCGTTTGCTAATCTTAGGTGTTAAAAACAGAAAAAATGAACAATCCATGGTATGAGGATATTGTAATGCACTACACTATGTTATATAAACATTTAAACTTGTATAAATAACAATACTGTAATTATACTAACATAAAATTATCACAAACAGTAAGTGAGCAATATGTGTGTTACCTGTAATCAACTCGGAAACTACAAGGATTTAAAAAAATATTCTCACTAAGATTCTAACATGTGTGGAACTAATTGGAGTTTCTTTTTGTACATTTTTTATTATTTTGTAAGAAATTTAAAAATATTATCTAGATAAATATATGTATAGTACAGCATGTTGAGTTCATTACGTTTATTCATATTCCAAATGTTATAAATGGTTAAGAAAGGTTAAATAGATGGTGAAATAAATTTTCCTAAAAATGTAGTATAGGCCGATTAAATAAAATATATATTGTTTTTTAAATTGTTATTATATTCTGTAAGCATAGTTTTAAATTGTCTGGGATTTATCAAATCAAATTGTTTTTATGTTGGTCGTTTCATTAAATTCTGGCTTGTTTCTCCAGTGTAAATTGAAAAACAATCAAGGCAATTTATTAGATAAGCATAATAATAACATGACATAGAGACTCATTTTGGTGTCATATGTCCAATAAATATAACTCTATTTTTCTTTGAAATTTATAAATCAGGACTCGGATTATGAATTAAGATTTATGTATTAGGCAGGTATTTTATTTGGTTCAAGATTTATTATAACTTTACTTGATCGTAGGCCAATTTAAATTATATTTAAGAATCTTTAATATATATCTACATTGATAATATTTAAATATTATTTTGCTCTAAGTATGATATTTAATTATATTTGCTCTACGTACCAAAATTGGTTTTTGATATTCGAGATGGATGTAGACATAGTCGTAAGATCAGACGGATGTTTCTGGACCTGTAATCAAAAGTTATATCAACTATTTCAAATTAAACAATGTCCAGAATGTAATATATAATGAATATTGTCATATTTATATAATAGTCTTTGGAATGTATTTATTGCATCCAATGAAGCTACGAATATAATAAGGTGTAAATGCATACATTTTCGTTTGTCTAATTTTGAAAACAATGAGTTATGAAATCGACCGAGTCTTGGGTTCGTTGATATTCGAAAAAACTATTCCAAATTCGAATTTTATTAAAAGTTGCGAAATGAATTAACCAAATACTAAATTACCTAACGTTATTATTTTCAAGAATAATTTTCTTTTTTCGCCATCGCCAATTGCACTGAATCTCACATCCACCGCATCCCCAAATTCTGAAATTCTAGTATCTAATATCTGATTCCATATTTCTGTCATCATTGGCGAAATTGGTATTGCAAATCTTGTTTTCATTTTATAAACTATTCATGGGACCGCTCAGATTTGATTTTGTGATTACGTATGTATCTCCGGTCCGCGTGATTGCCATTTGGAGTGGACTTACAATTGGGCGCGACCGCATGACATGCCGTCCAGTTGGGAAACTGGCCAACAATTTGGACAGGAGTGCCAAATAGAGAAATTATATTGTAATTTAAAGGATGAAAGGGAATAAATGGGTCTATGATTTTAAAATTTGGTTTTTTAAGTTTTGAAAGAATTTAAGGTCAGAAATGATTTTTGTTCGTTGAGAGTCAAATAGAATGCATAATGGTTCTATGTGACTGTGAGTTGAATAGAATTTTAGAATTTTTTTAAATTTTATTTCTCATAATATTCATTTAAAAGCAAATGTTATTTTTCAATATTGTTGCAAATCTCAAATACTAATAGTTAAAAAAATTATTTAAAAATCTTGTAGAGTCATTTTAAAACATTTTGAACGTGGGATATCCAAGATCATAGAATAATTTTTTTTGTAATGATTTATTTTTGTTATAGAATAATATATGATAGAAGTATTTAGTATAGATTTTTTACAACCATATTTGAAGATCTATGACTAATTTTTCTCTTCAATTTTTAGGAGTTTCCTTTACAACGATGTATATAAGGTCAATTTAGATTTTCACCAAGCTAGACGTTATTTCGAGATAGCAATTCCGAAGTCAAGAGTGTGTATAATCAGCATGCTGGGTTATAAAAATAATTTTAACTGCCGAGACTAATTGAATAATAAAACCAGACTGTGATATATTACATAATCACATTTTTAAAGCCGAAAAGATGTTGCTTAATGTAGGAGAACTATATTGAAATCCTCCAGCAGTTAAATTTATTTATTGCTGCGCCTCTCGGATAAATTAAAGCAATTATGATTTTTTTTGTGTATTCTTAATTACTAGAGAAAATGAGATATTATTTAGCGTCATTAAAAAATGTATGTGAATTGTTAGGAATGCGTAATTCTTATGTTATCAAAGATTGATAAATTTGAAGTGAAATAATATATATAAAACTTTACAATTAGGCGATGATAATAACTCAAACTGAAATTTTATGATAGTACAAGTTTTTGGGGGACAGTAGCTATGACAATATATGCAGGACGATTTACATGTCCAATGTAGACAAAAAATGTTTTAATATCGTTTAAGATCCTTTTGAAAAAAAGCCTGTTACTAGTTACTCTGTCACAAATTACCTCTAGCTGCGTTGTATAGCATCTTACATATAAAATCAAATAAAATGATTTGATACTTCTCCTAAACGGTTATTCCGATTTTGATAATTCTTTTTAGGGTTTGTCAACGGAAATTTTTAAGATTTAATGAACGATAAAACTATAGTAATATTGTAGAAATAAATGGAAAAATTACAAAAAAACTACTTAGCATTGTTTGATATTGAAAACATTCGAACTGTAATCTACTAGAAATGGCAATTCACTTGAAATTTGAATTTAGCTGAAATCATGAGCCTAGATAATATTAGAATATAATATACAAGAAAAATGTAGTGTCTACAATTCTACATTATTATTGCCGAAAAGCAGCTGAGATGTGCCAGAAATTAAAATAATATAAGATACAGTCAACAATATATGTTCGGCAGGTGCAATTATATAATTCAGTTTAATACGCAATAAGTCCAAAATTGCATATATATTTTTTTCGAAATTATGTATGACGCATTTTGGTTTACTTTACTAAATTATTTAACAATACAAAACAATGTTTCTACTTATATAAAAAATGATTTAGAATTTTGTTAACTTCCCGTAGGGTAAGTTATAGTAATCGTCCAAAAATCGAAATCAAAAATTTTTACATTCTCGACGTTTTGAAGGTTTCTGAACATTTTGGCATACTTCAGAAAAAATGGATGTGATGTGTGTGGTGTGTGTGGGTGTGTGTGTGTGTGTTTTGTATGTCCGCTTTTTTTCGTCCACGTTTTCGGGCGCACGGATCAACCGATTTGAATGGTTTAAAAAACATTCGATTCCTATTGATAGGGAGATGTGCTGATTAGTTTTTGGCAAAGGCAGGTCCAGCCGTTACGGAGATATGGAGCAAAGAGTGCAAAAAAGAAAGCGAGTTTTTGAGAGAACGGATCAACCGATTTGAATGGTTTAAAAAACATTCGATTCCTATTGATAGGGAGATGTGCTGATTAGTTTTTGGCAAAGGTAGGCCCAGAGGTTTCGAGAGATACAGAGCTAAATTTAAAAAAAATGGCAGTTTTTGAGAGAACTAAGCGTCCGATTTAAATGATTCAAAGAACTTTCTGCTTTTTCAACAAAACAATTGATTTTGGAAAAAAAAATTTTTTGTTTCTTAATTTTTTCAAAAATTTTTTTTTGTAATTTTGGACTAAAAATTCAAAAAATCACCCAAGCTAAGCACAGTCTAAGCGCCACTCTGGTAGAAATGTTTACGCAAGTGCGTTTAGACTGTTTGTGTACTGGAGCACTTTTCCAATTTTGTGAAAATTATTGAAAAATGTGAAAATGCCGCCAAGCTGAGCACAGTATAAGTGAAAATGTCGCACAGAATTATTTGCAAATGCGTTTAGACTGTGACTATGCGGGAGCACTTTTTCAATTTTGTGTAAATTTGGCAACTATTTTTTTTTGAATTTGATTCGAAATGAAATGACGATTGTTAATGTTCTGGAGATGATAAATTGATTTATTTATAATTAACTTTCCATAGGGTAAGTAATCGCAAAAAAATCGAAAATGAAAATTTTATATATCTTCACGTTTCAGAGGTTTCTGAATATGTTGGCATACCTTGGAGAAAATTGATGTATGTGTGTGTGTGTGTGTGCGTGCATGTGTGTGTGTTCGGATACAAATTTTCGTCGACGATTTCGGGAACACGGATGAAGCAATTTGAATAATTCAAAAAAACATTCGATTCGTATTGATAAGGAGACGTGCTGATTAGTTTTTGTCAAAGGCAGGTCTAGCCGTTCGAAGATATGGGGCAAAAAGGGCCAAAACGGTAACTCAGTTTTTAAGAGAACGGAGCGTCCGATTGGAATAATTCAAAAAAATTTTACTTGTATTAACAGGATGAAGATTTGATCAAATTTTCATGAAGATAGGTCTAGCGGTTTCGGAGATCTAGTAAAAAAAACTAAAAAAATAACATTTGGCGGTCAACAATAATCATAGACATTAGACATATGCATATCAAATTATCAGATATTTTATTGAGATTTTAACAATAAGTATAAGTTTTTTACATTCCTATGGTTCCGTACCATTGTTTTTCCGTTAGACAGCGACGCGGCGCTTACGCGCTTATATTTTTCTCTATGCAGTTAAGGCAGTACGATTGCTTTGAAAAAAAGTTCAGATCTTCCAAAATATGTCAAAAATGAAGATAACATTTTTTAAAAAAAATTTTTACAAAAAAAAATGTTAAAAATTTTTTTTAAAAAAAATTTTTTTTTTCAAAAAAAGTAATTTTTTGTCCAATTAAAATTCTAAAAAATCTTATTTTTCGAAGTAAAATTTTTTCAAAAATGTTAATCGTTTTTAAAAAAATAATAATTTTTGGCACGGGAAGTTCCAGCAATTTGCCTTAAGGCACGATGCCTTAATTGCCTTAAGACAGAATTCCACTTACAGTAGTTTC
>NW_020537324.1:64220252-64237246 GCF_003426905.1 Ctenocephalides felis
TTAAGACTAACAACAGTGTATACCGCGTTGTACGTGTGTTCTTCGGGGTTGGATATTAACATATAAATAACGCGGTTTATACTACACGGGGATTATGCCTTCAGACGCACTAAGCAAGACATTATGCCGTCGATTAAACGTCCGCTCGGCGTAATTAAAACAGTACAATGTCGAGACAGTTATTAAAAATATTCACCTTTATTACATTATACTAACATTACATTGTATTAATCCTGTTTGTTTTGTGAAAAATTCTTGCGGGTTAATATGGTAATATTGTTAATGAAATAATAGATTTTTATTTAGTCGAAAACTAATATAATTCAACAGTCTTACTCTTGGTTTTTATTAACTTCTCGTAGGGTATGTTATAGTAATCGAAAAAAATCGAAAATAAAAAGTTTTGCAAGAAGTTTTAATTTCTTTGTATATATCTTTACGTTTCAATAGTTTCAGAACATTTTGGCAAACC
Organism: Ctenocephalides felis; assembly: GCF_003426905.1. Lineage (NCBI taxonomy): Eukaryota > Metazoa > Arthropoda > Insecta > Siphonaptera > Pulicidae > Ctenocephalides > Ctenocephalides felis. The sequence continues at coordinate 64,220,725 of NW_020537324.1, forward strand.
TTAAAAAAATGTATGTATGCGTATGTGTATGTGTGTGTGGATACAATTTTTCGTCGATCACCGCTCAACCTATTTGAATTATTCAAAAAGCATTCGATTTCTATTGATAAGGAGACGAGCTGATTAAGTTGGATAAGTTGGTCCAGCTTATTTTGAGTTATGAAGCCAAAGAGAGCAGAAAATGAAATTAAGTTTGTGAGAGAATGGAGCATCCGATTAGAATGATTCCAAAAATATTCCACTTCTATTAAGGTAGTGAAGAACTGATTAAGTTGCAAAGGTCTAGTCTCTAGTGGTTTCGAAGATCCAGAAAAAAAGTAAAAAAAAAAGTTTTTTGTTAGTATAAAGCTATTAAGTTAGTATATTCAAAGTTTTCAAAGAATATCAGTATTTTCAAAAGTCAACTTTTTTATGATATAGTGGCAATCAAGAGTTATTAAGAATATTATTATGTCAAATATAAAATATAATATGGCTGTAATGTGAAGTTAAATTGTTTTTTTAGTTTATCGTAAGATTTTTAAATAAATGAGATAAATAATTGGATAAGTCCTTATTTTGGGTACGTTTTCAATATTTAGAAGCAACAACAAATTTAGTCGGCAATTACTTGAAATACATGTACATTATTAGTTAGCTTCAACAATATAATCGGTTTAAATTTTATACAAAATGTTGATAAAAATAAGTGCATGTTAGAATTTGACATATACTTAATGCACTAAATGCAATAGTTCACAAATAATTTATCTATTCTTAACTTCCCGTAGGGTACGTTATAGTAATCGCAAAAAAATCGAAAATGAAAATGTTTATATACCTTTACGTTTCAGAGGTATCTGAACATTTTGGCATACCTTAGAAAAAATGGATGTGTGTGTGTGCGGATACAAATTTTCGACGACGATTTCGGGAACACCGATCAACCGATTTGGATAATTCAAAAAACATTCCATTCGTATTGGTAAGGAGATGTGCTGATTAGTTTTGGCGAAGGCAGGTCTAACCGTTCCGAAGATACGGGGCAACAAGTACCAAAAACGGTAACTCCGTTTTTAAGAAAACGGAGCGTTCGATTTTTATAAGAATGAAGAACTGATTAAATTTTTGGGAAGGCAGGTTCAGCGGTTATGGACTCTCAATGAAAGTAAGTTACAAAAATGCCACTTGGCGGTCAAAAATGTTCATTGGACATATGTACATCAAATTATCAGATATTTTTTAGAGATTTTAATAATGTGTACACATTTTGTGTAAATTTTTTTGGGGTGTCCCTACCAAGATTTTTAATTACAGTACGGGAAGTTCCAGCAATTTGCCTTAAGGCACCCGACTAGTTTTCTGTTTTATTTGTAACGATTTCCATAAATATATTTTATGGATTACAACGGTAAATAAATTAGAATGATTTTAATGAATTGTTTTATATCCATTTATATCTTTATATGTGAAACTAAAATAAAGCAGATGGTGTGCTCTATATCCACAACCCTCTATTTTGCATACACAGGACTTCATTTAAATACTTAATTAATATTTAAAAATAAACTCCAGAATGAAACCATTTCTCCCACTTGTGAATTCAGTTTTGTGTGTCATAGGTTTTGATGTTAATGGATTTTGTCTGTCGGTCGAGCCTGTTGTGTGATGAGCAGAAAGTGTGTTATATTACATTTGAAAATGTTTTGGGATCGTAAAGTGATACCCAAAAGCGTCTAGGACGCACCTTTTAATATACAGTCTGGCGAAATTAGCATTGAAAATATTACATCTGAGAGGTGTAATAAGAACTTTTTGTTTCGTAAGTAGTAAACAGTAGTGTAGTAAAAATTTCTGAATGTTTATGTTGATCTATATATTATCTAGTTATTAGTAATTTTTAAAATAACTTCGATATTAATGTGTGCAAAAATTAATCTTGCCAGGTATGAGTATTTTTGTAATTATTGAAAGCATGAAAGTTTGCATGCAAAAGCATTTTTTTCTCACCCAAACTGATCAGACGTTTTGTTTATTAAATTACTTATTCATCATCTTGTAAATGTAAAATAATAACTTTGCCCAATATAACAACAATCACAATCATTGCAATTTATTTTATAAGCTGATCGGTAAGTCATTTATTAACAAGTTTTAACTTTGAAACATTATAAATTGAATATTATATATATATATATATATATATATATATATATATACTAGCCGTACCGACATCATTAATTAAAATGTATTAAATAAAACTTTATCACTTTCGCGATGAGTATACATTTTTCATTTTTCATTTCTCAGTATATAATTCTGCGAGTAATTTTCCAGGGGGCTATAATCATAAAGAATCTAACCAAAAGCCATAAAAATATTTTAAAATTATTACCGCCGCGGGTAATTCTGCTTTCAAACTTTTATGTTGTTTTTCTTTTGGGATATTTTATGCATATTTAAATTTTTAATCAGTTATTTACGAAAGATCAACAAAAATATCGCTAATAAATTTTACGCTCGGCGAAAGCGCCCTAGGAAAGCCGATGATCCGTGAACTTTTTAATGTGAATTATAAATGCAATATTCATTAACTCCAAAGTGAAGACGCCGGTGCTTTAAATTTTCTTATTATTTAACAGGTGCTTTAATGCAAAGTTGTTTTTGTATTACTTGAGGATTTTTTGTTTTACTTTTTTATATACATCTTTTTGTGCCTTAAATGAAACTCAAATTATTGACAAAAATATTATTTGCAAATTGTGAAACAGTGATTAATCAAATAATTGTGAAGTTGGTAGTTTGATTTATAAAAAAAAATGTAGTTCTAACAGTTGAATTAATGATGTTGGTTTTGGTTGAATTTTAAGTTAAAAGCTCAGCAGAACTGAATTACTGTAATTTTCGAAATGTTTAAAATTAACTAAACAATTTTTGGTTTAAAATTGTGTTATATTCTGAATTAATTTACTACTGATCTAAATCTATAAATTATACATTTAACGACTTTTTTGAAAAATGGAGATCAAATATTGTAAGTCACTATTATATATTATATTATTTAAAAATTTACTTTTTAACATCTCGCCGCAGTTGTCTTTGCTAACAAATTCGTCTTTTATTTTTGTTTTCTCGACGTTTTATGTTATTATGAATCGTTTGACACCAAAATTGGAGAAAATATGTATGTTTATTTGTGTGTAAACCAAAATTGGCCTTTCGTCGACGTTTTCTTAGAAAAGAATAAACCGATTTGAATATTTTTCTATCTACTTGATAAAACTGGTTAAGAAATTGTTAGTTTCGCTGATCGGTCGAGCCGTTTCTTTAGAATTAGCAGGAAACTATCAAATTTTCTCTCGTTTTCCCAAAAATCCTGTCGATTTGAATGAATCTTGGTATGATTATGGAGACTATTGTCTTAAACGAACATTTTAAAGTATTATAGCCCCACGAAAAGTGGTTTGATTATACTTATTCATTATTGTTTGTAATAATGTGCTTTGGAAAAAATTTACATTCTTGTGATCACAATTAGAAAAGATGCATCATCGCTATACTTATTAAGACAATTATTTACACACATTGGACACAATATTTTGACAACGTGGATTAAAGAAAAATGCCACTTACACCTAGCCTTCACCTGGATATATATAAATAAAGATCATGAAAATATAATTATAAATCTTCTTTATAAATTCTTTTTCGTTATTATTAGATGATTATGTTCAGAAACATATCACTATAAATATGTATAATAGATCATGGATGCATTGAATAATTATAATTTTATATTATTTTTTTTACAGTTACTTTTACAGTAGCTCTTCTTTTTACAAAATATATTACCATAGGCTAGTATACGTATGAATGCTTGTTTTAACTTTCCTGAGCAATATTTAAAATATATTTGTTGACTATTATGACTTATAAGTATTTAAATATGACATCTTTGAGATCCGTTCAAATTCTTATCTTTGTATCGTTATAATGTAAAAATTGGAAATTTTCACTATTCTGTTTTTCTTTTTAAAACGTAATTTTTGATCTTGCAAAGTAGCAATGTTACTCCTAAAGCACAAAATTTAATGAGTAACATTGCTACTTAGCAAGATCATCAATTATGTTTTGAAAAGAAAAACAGAATAGTGAAAATTTACAATTTTTACATTATGATGATACAAAGATGAGAATTTGATCGGATCTTAAAAATAGCATATAAATCGTTTAATTTCGCTCCTCATTCCGGCGGTGACTTTCCTCTTATACTTTTAGCGTAGGTTGGACTTAAGTATTCCTTTCGATCTTTCTATATTTATATTTCGTGTTATTCGAAGAAAGAGTGCTATCAAAATCCTTAAAAGTTTAAAGGATTCAGGGAACGAACAGGGAACGCGTTTGAAATGAGTCCATTGTTCTGTGCGGTCTACGAATGTCATTCGGAGGATTTAATTAGATTGTGTGTTAGGCATGAGCGCGCGACTTGAACTGAAAGCATATCCTGGCGCCATATTCAATTAAAATGTAAATTATCACAAGCGCAAATCGCTTCTTCATTGTCTATCGGAAACTTTTAGATTATAGAAACCGCCACCTCCCGCCCGCGACTTATCTAAACAGACCCTGGAGAACGTCAAAAGGAATGGATTTTGGTATTCAAATAGAGATATGTTTTTACTTGATTTTAATAATATTTAATGACTTCTTATAATCTTGGACAGAAATTTATTTAAATTCACTGGGTGTATATATTAATCAAATCTCATAATATTGGTTTTGCCCCTCCTGTTCTTGAAATATTCAAATCAGAGATTACAACTTCTTTGGAGAATCCTAAAGAATCTAGTGTGTTCTAGTTATTTGAGTTATGATAAAATTTATTCATTCATTAAGTTACATTTAAGACGTATGTTTTTAGGTGATATCTTGACACTCATACTATTTGAATGTCATTATTAAAAAAAAAAGAAATAAACCTAAAATGTTCTGGATTGTTATCATTATCACAGAGTTTTTAAAGTCTAAGATTCTAAAGGGCACACATTTTCGATTTGAGTTGATTATTTAAATTTCAAAAAATAAACGTCTATCCTAACCAATTACCAAATCAAATCTATCTGGAAATCCAGCCAACCAGACTTAGAAGAAAAATACCTGAATACCAAATATAATATAATTAACTATAATACTTTCATTTTGTCATATTTTGTTTGTTTTGTTTTTATTATTTTTATTAACATATTTTAATTATCTTTAGTAGATGGGTGTATCTACTCATTTGCAACTGTTTTATCATATATTTGTTGTATGCAATGTGGAAAACTATCCATTAAAAATAGACTTGCGTAGAAATGTATAAAACTATAATTAACTATAATACTTTCATTTTGTCATATTTTGTTTGTTTTGTTTTTATTATTTTTATCAACACATTTTAATTATCTTTAGTAGGTGGGTGTATCTACTCATTTGCAACTGTTTTATCATATATTTGTTGTATGCAATATGGATTATCCATTAAAAATAGACTTGCGTAGAAATGTATAAAACTATACTAAAATTTGATTTTTGGTAAAAGACGAAAATCTTATTTTATGACTTATATTCAAGGGTGATTTGATTTGCCAGATTGCCCTCTTCAGTGCTTGTGATGAACTTCTTGTAGACGGTTGAAAGCACGATTTGTTTTTGAATGTTCAATTGTTCTTTTTGCAGGTGTTTTTGATACTGTTGCACTTTTTAGAGCATGGTGAGAGAAATACTAAATATTTCACAACAAAATTGGAAACGAATAATCTTCACATTAGGATATCGAATGCAATCTAAATATGTTAGTTACCTTTCTGGCACTTGTTTTTTACATTTTCATACATTTTATAGCACGATTAGACTAAAAGAGTTACTAATTATTTCATCTAAAAAAAACTATTTTTTATTTGTATAAGACGCATGTCTAAAAGTGTGAAAATTCAAAAAAGAGTTTGTTTTTGTTCAAAAGCTTTTTTTAAATTCGTTAACTTATAAAAGATGTATAAAGTACGTGAATACTATCCAAATTATAAATCAAATCATTTAAGCGAACTCATTTTATTAAATTGAATCATTCAGTACACGAATCTGACACCCAAAACAAGCTATTTCCTATAATTTTGCACAATGAATACAAGTGGGACTTATTTTTAATAAATGAACTACAAGAGTTTTCATTTTGTGTATATTTTGCAGGATTTTCTATTAAATCAGGTAAACAATGAATAAGTGTTATATTTAATAATGCTATTCTTAAGAAGGATACGCTTAATATTTCTTTTAGGGCATGTACATTTTAACCAATAATTATTTTTTACATATGGTCATTTTTATTTAATTCTTCAAGGAACTTTACGAGATCTCTTTAGAAGACTTGGGCAAAATATATTTGTCAATTTGCATATTACTGAGTCTCATTTAGAGCATTTTAGGTTTTTGTGATGGTTTGCAAGAATATGAGAAATAAGAATTAAGTTCATCTACATTTGTAGTGAAGCAACCATCATGATTTAATGAAATTTATAGCAACTAGAATTTATATATTAAAAATAAAATAACTTGAATCACCAATTGAGACTCCAAATAATTTTCGATTTAACTCGATCATCCACAAAGAAACCACCACAGTCGTTTAGGATGGCTACTAAAGCAATAATAGCTGTCATTTCGATGTATCCACTTTTACATCAAACTTAGGCTGTTTCAGCCCCAATATATCTCGATCCCCACCGCTCGTCATCTCGATTCACCTCCAATCGTGTTAGCGATTCCTGTAAATCTTCATAAATCCAAATCTTCAATGGCAGCAAATGACATTATTTAGATAGTCGGGCCGACCGCCGCCACTAGCTGATACCTACCCCGACATGAGGTATGACATCGGCACCCCCGTCCGATGGGGTTTAGTAGAAAGGGCGGAGAGAGTGCGGTCTACATGACTTTTCACTTTGCGAGTACACGAAGCTCCGTTGTAAAAACCGGGGAGATACCCTCGGGATGCGACAGGTAACATGCACGAGAACAAAACATAACAAAACGCGCAACGCGACATTTTATGGTCAGCGGGCGAAACCGCAGGCCAACAACGTCATAGTCATAACGTGCATGGAATGTTGGATTAAAATTGGAATTGGATATCTGGAAATTCATAAGCAGAATAATAAAATTATTTTTAACTTCCCGTAGGGTAAGTTATTGTAATGGGCCGAAAATCGGAATTGAAAATTTTTACATTTCTCGACGTTTTGAAGGTTTCTGAACATTTTGGCATACTTCAGAAAAAATGGATGTGTGTGTGTGTGTGTGTGTGTGTGTGTGTGTATGTATGTATGGATACAAATTTTCGCCCACGTTTTCGGGCGTACGGATCAACCGATTTGAATGGTTTAAAAAACATTCGATTCCTATTAATAAGGAGAAGAGCTGATTAGTTTTTGGCAAAGGCAGGTCCAGCAGTTACGGAGATAAGGAGCAAAGAGTGCAGAAAATAGAAATCGAGTTTTTGAGAGAACGGAGCATCCGATTTGAATGATTTAAAAAACATTCAATTAGTAATGATTGGGAAAAGGGGTTATCAGTTTTTCGCAAAGGCAGGCCCAGCCATTTCGGAGATACAGAGCTAAATGTACAAAAAATGGCAGTTTTTGAGAGAACTAAGCGTCCGATTCAATTGATTCAAAGAACTTTCTGCTTGTCTTAACAAAATAATTGATTTTGGAAAAAAAAATTTGTACCATTTTTTTTTTTTTTTTTTTTTTAATTTTTTGTATATCGAAAATAATTCAGATTTTATTTTTATTTCTGACTATAGTTTTAATATACTTTAAACAAATAAATTCAACTCTGCAATTCAGTTTATATAATTCTTATAAATATTAGACAATGTTACAATATTTATAATAATCTATTTGAAAACATGCAATATTCCTCAAACATTTCGTTACGGTACGGGAAGTTCCAGCAATTTGCCTTAAGGCACGATGCCACCCACCCCACTAGTTTTGCTAAAAATTAGGTGAGATATTTGATGTATACTTTGAGTTTCGGCTCTAATATATACACTCCAGTCAATGGAGCGTTTTGGGTCTGAATTTTTTTACTGTGCTCCGATTTGCATGAGTTTTTGGAATTAGGTTCATCTTACCCTCAAGTTCAAAAGTGAAAACAATTTCCATCACCCCCTGGGTTGCAACTCTTAATAATTAAATAAACATTGAGCCATTTTATCATTTTTCATATTAAAGAACATATTTGTAAAGTATTGTTCAAAACATTCACCTTGCAATAAAATCATGAAGTAAATTATCTTATAGTTAATATTAAAAGCCAAAACTTTCAGAGATTTTTTTTGTCCATTTGGAAGCATTTGAGCTTCTGTGAGTAAAGAAATTTAAAAATATTCATATTAAGGACCACCCTGATATACACACATATATATATATATATATATATATATATATATCGACTATAGAAACTAAATAAAAGATTCAAAAACTAAAACATTAGAGATGGAAAAATTAAAAAAGTAAATGGTACTTTCAATTTGCTAATGTTACGTGTTTAAAACAGAAAAAATCAACAATCCATGGTTTGAGGATATTGTAATGCACTACACTATGTAATATAAACATCATTCATTACCTGTATATATATATATATATATATATATATATATATATATATTTATATACGAGGTCTGTTCAAAAAGTACCCGGAATTTTCGTTTTTTCAAAAAAATATTTATTTATTCGTCTACATTAATGTGGCCCCCTTCAAAGTAGTCCCCCCCAGATATAATACACTTATGCCAGCGTTTTTTCCAATTTTCGAAGCACCCTTGATATTCACTTTTTGATATGTCCTTGAGCACTCTCAGCGATTTTCTTCAATCGAAGAAAACCGCCGTCCTTTCATGGGTCTCTTCAACTTTGGGAATAGGAAAAAGTCACACGGAGCCATATCTGGTGAATTTTTGCACTTTGCAACACTTTATTTCATTTTTTACGCAAAATTTAATACAAATTCTTTGACTTTTCAATTCTTCCATTGTAAAAATCGCCGAGCTCAGAAAAACACGTCGAACCTTAGCGACTACCACAGACAAAGTAAACAGTGAATATAGCTGAAAATTTCATCATATTTTAGGGGTATGTATACCAATACAATAAAAAAAAAATTTTGACAATCAGACACTCCAGACCCGCGAAATTTAATTATTAGTAATTCCGGGTACTTTTTGAACATACCTCGTATATATATATAACAATAGTATAATTGTACTATCATAAAATTATCACAAACAGTAAGTGAGCAATATGTGCATTACCTGTAAACTACTTGGAAACTCATTGAAAAAAGGATCTAAAAAATTATTTTTACTAAGATTTTAACATTTGTGGAAGTTAGTATAGGAAGTTAATTGTTGGTATTTTTATACTTTTCATATGAAATTTGTTTCGCGTGTTTAGTTCATTACGTTTATTTATGGTTCTATCATTATGAATTGTCAAGAAAGATTCAATAAATTTACCTTAAAATGCAGTAGTCAAGGTGAAAAAATTGATATTGTGTTTTAAACTGTTGATGTGTTCCGTAAGCATGGTTTTAAATTGTCTGGGATTTTTCTGAATTGTTTTTATGTTGTTGCAGTCGTTTCATCAAATAGTGGCTTGTTTCTCCAATATAAATTGATTTACAATCTAGGAAAATAATTGTCTAGGCATATAATACTGGTGTCATATTTATACCATACGTAATTCTATTTTTCTTGGGAATTTATAAATCAGGGCTCGGATTAAGAATCAAGAATTAGGAATTAGGCAAAATTTGGAAAGTATTTTATTTGGTTCAAGTATTATTATAACTTAACTTAATGGTAGGAAAATTTAAATCACATTTAAATTTTTTTAATATATATCTTCTTTGATTTATATTTGAATATTATTTTGCTCTATGTATTATATTTGCTCTACGTACCAAAATTGGTTTTTGATATTCAAGATGGATGTAGACACAGTCGTAAGATCAGATGGATTTTTCTGGACCTGTAAACAAAAGTTGCATCAACTATAATTAAATTTTCTCCAGAATTTAATATATAATGGATATTTATAATATAATAATACTCTTTGGAAAGTATTTATGTAATTACATACATTGTCGTTTGTCTAATTTTGAGAACAATAGAGTTAGGAATTTGACCAAGTCTTGGGTTTGTTGATATATCCAGTTCTTGCAAAAACAATTTTATGTTTGAAGTTTATTAAAAGTTACAGAAAGAATTTTCAAATCGATTTTCCAAATACTATATTGCCCAATGTTATTATTTTCAAGAAATTTTTTTTTTCCATCATCGCCAATTTTACTAAATCTCACATCCTCCGCATCCCCAAATTCTGAAATCCTAGTATCTAATATCTGATTCCATATTTCTGTCATCATTGGTGAAATTGGTATTGCGAATCTTGTTTTCATTTTATAAACTATTCATGACACCGTTCAGATTTGATTTTGTGATTACGTATGTATCTCCGGTCCGCGTGATTGCCATTTCGAGTGGACTTACAATTGGGCGCGACCGCATGACATGCCGTCCAGTAGGGAAACTGGCCAACAATTCGGACAGGAGTGCCAAATAGAGAAATTATACTGTAATTTGAGAGATTAAAGAGAATAAATGGATTCACGATTTTAAAATTTGGTTTTTTAAGTTTTGAAATAATTTAAGGTCAGAAATGACTTTTTCTTCTTGATAGTCAATTAGAATGCAAAATAGTTCTATGAGACTGTTGAATAGAATTTTAGATTTTTTTTTAAATTTTATTTCTCATAGTATTTATTTAATAGCAAACGTTATTTTACAATATTGTGGCAAATCTCAAATACTCATAGTTAAAAAAAAAAAAAATATTTAAAAATCTCGTAGAGGAAATCGTGGGATATCCAAGATCATAGAATACTTTTTTCATGATTTATTTTTGTTATAGAATAATATATGATAGAAGTATTTACCATAGATTTTTTAAAACCAGACATGAAGATCTATGTCAAATTATCTCTTCATTTTCTTCTTACTTTTTGCGACTTCCATTTTAAAACGAAGCAAATAAGGCCAATTTAGATTTTCACGAAACTAGACGTTATTTCGAGATGGCAATTCCGAAGTCAAGAGTGTGTATAATCAGCATGCTGGGTTATAAAAATAATTTTAACTGCCGAGACTAATTGAATAATAAAACCAGGCAGTGATATATTGCATAATCACATTTTTAAAGCCGAAAAGATGTTGCTTAATGTAGGAGAACTATATTGAAATCCTCCAGCAGTTAAATTTATTTATTGCTGCGCCTCTCGGATAAATTAAAGCAATCATGTTTTTTTGTGTATTCTTAATTACTAGAGGAGATGAGATATTATTTTGCGTTATTAAAAAATGTATGTGAATAGTTAGGAATGCGTAATTGTTATACTTTATCAAAGATTGATAAATTTGAAGTGAAATAAGATATATAAACATTTACAATTGGTCGATAATATTAACTCGAACTGAAATTTTTTGTTAGTATAAGTTTTTTGCGGGACAGTAGCTATGACACTATTTACATGTCCAATGGAGACAAAAAATGTTTAATATCGTTTAAGATCCGTTTGAAGAAAAAAAGCCTGTTACTAGTTACCTTGTCACAAATTACCTCTAGCAGCCTTTATATTATCTTATATATAAAATTCTTCTGTACTAGTGTATGATTTGATACTTCTCCTAAACGATTATTCGGATTTTGATTATTCTTTTTAGGGTTTGTAACAGGAAATTATTAAGATTTAATGAACGATAATATTGTAGTAATAAATGGCAAAAATTACAAAAAATCTCTTATCATTGTTTGACATTGAAAACATTTGAACTGTCATTGAAAACATTTGAACTTGCTAGAAATGTCAATTCACTTGAAATTTGAATTTAGCTGAAATTATGAGCCTAGATAATATTAGAATATAATATACAAGAAAAATGAAATGCCTACAATATTATTGCCCAAAAGCAGATGAGATGTGCTAGAAATTAAAATAATATAATATACAGTCAACAGTATATGTTGGCAGATGAAATTATATAATTCAGTTTAATAAATAACGCAATAAGCCCATTTTTTATACTTATGCATGTCGCATTTTGGTTTACTTCACTAAATTATTTAACAATACAAAAACAAATTTCTACTTATTAAAAAAATGATTTAGAATTTGGTTTTATGTGTCAAAAATTTATTTGTTTGGTATTGGATATGGAATATTTAGCAAGTTGATCTTAGATTGAAAAGTGCTCATATTAACTAGATTTTAATAACAAATTAATTCACCTAAGATTTGAACATAAACAATAATGTTTATTAAATTATTAGTAAGAAAAATGTACTTTAGATATTATAATTGCCAAAAAGCAACTAATATATCGTACGTAATTATGAAAATTTTAAACTAAATTATTGAAGCAATTATGTTGTATGGTAAAATGAAGTGTGATATTGTTCTACTATATTATTTTTTTCTGAATTTCTTATACTGTGATGACAATAAATGAATCTCAAAGGCAGGACATCAAATAGGATATTAAAAAAGTATAGAATAGGATATTAAAAAATTTGGAGCTTTTGAATTGTAATCGTGGGTACAGGACAACGTCTGTCGGGTCATCTAGTATTCAAATATAATTTCGAATTTTCTACATTGCCAAAAAAGAGCCAGTAACATAACAGTCATAAGCAGAATACATAGATTGGAAAATATGTATGAATTAATATTTTATTACGTTTAGTATATTTCCCTAGATTCATATACAAAATGTTACCACATAAAATAAACTTGTGAATTTAAGATTGACCACTATCTCGTGTAAATTTATGTAATTTCCGAAAGGAAACTCGAGGACAAAATTTTCCAACCATTCGTATTCCGTAAGCATTTAGCACCTGGATTTATATGTCTCATGTGATTTTTCGGGTTCGGTCGGTACATTGGAGAGAAAAATATCACTATTTATAAGCAAGTGCGTGCTGTGGAACTATTCATTATTCAGTTATTCACAGGATACGAGGTGCACAGGACGCCATCGGCATATAGATATCAGTTCGATCCAGTATATGTAAAGGAAATACCCTAATATCGGACATATGGGCCGGTGGAGAGCAGATCAAAGATTTGCTTAGGGGAAATTTTAATATGTTACAATGTAAATAAAGTTCATACGTCCCAGTTTTACTCTTCTCAGTTTTTTTTTTCAAATTATATATACATGCTATACGATTGTTCCACTTACAGGGCTTAAAATGATATGGAAATATCTGTCGTATTTAACACAACTAGAAACTATCCTTTTTGATTTAATTTAAAACATCTTGTTCGAGCCTCACAAATTTGATTAATCTTTCTCTACCTGATATAGTAAAATAATTTCCTACCCTGCTCTAGATAATAAGATAGTTTTTTAGAAATTCATCCTAATTCTGTACGCAAAACTTGAACCGTGAACATCAAACAAATAAATACTATTAATAACTAAACCAACTTATTTAACAGACTCATTTTTTAAAGGTGTGATATAGCCATTCTAATAATAAATTATATCTGGTCCTTCGGGGTGGTAAAGTGTCCGTGTGTAGTATTTTTTTAATTGACTTTTTTAGTAAACATTGCGGTGGGTGTTCACACATTTTGTCACTTTGTTTTTGAAATGGCATATGGATCTAATTATACTAACAAGGAGAACATTAGGTTTACAAATCTTATGGTTTTTTAATAAAACTTTGCATGTTGATAAAGTTGATAGTAAAACTGTACATTTTAAAATATTAGTGGTTTAATTATAAAAAATTATTAAAATTTTGAAAAATAGAACGCGCGTAATACGTACGCGTATAGTGTAACAGTAACATTTTATTGACAACTTTTTGAAATTTCTTGAATAAAATATTTTTAAAAAATATTTATAGGTCGTTGTTATTTGAATTTTATGTTATCTGTTCTGGTAAAAACTTTAATTGCATTTTTTAAAATATATGATAATTTAATCGGTGATTAAGTTTTTTTCTATTGCATTATATTGGAAACAATACGACTCTATGTACTATAATAAAAATATTTTCCGCATGTGAAATAGCAAAACGTGACTCAATTAATAAATAATTCAGGCTATTGGGGATTTTAATAATCGCACACCATGCTATATTGTTCAATTATTTTGCGATACTTTATCAATTGCCGATTTAAATTGCTCTATATTAATTGATATGAAAAAATTAAATATTTGTAGATACTTATTACTTCATTCGTTTTGAAACTAGATGTCATAATTTAAAAGAAGAAAAAACACAAATTATAATACTAATGAAAACACACTAATTAATAAATGTTTAACTTTTCAAAAGAGTAGTTTGTTTTTGCTAGAATATCAATTTTAAAAAATGAAATATATATTGACATTTATTTACTTATACATTTTGGATCTAGATGTGTCATCATTCAGAAAAAGATCCACAAAATATAAAATAACGAAAATACACAATTTTCTCATTTTTTAACATCTAAAAGAGTAGTAGAGTAGAGTAGCCAGAACATTCATCATTCGTAAATTATCATGAACCGATTTGGAAAATATCGAAACCGAAAAATATCGAAACCGAAAAATATCAGTTGGGTACTTTTTATGACGATTTTGTTGATTTTTGTATTTGAAAAAGATGTTCAAATATAAAAGTTTGCCACAGTTAAGAATATTGCATTGTGTGAAAATTTTAAAATTCTAACGTCACAATTTTAAAAGTTGCTAAATCTCAGTTATTACTGACTAAATCGACCACTTCCACATGTTACGATATGCCTTTATACAAAATGCGACTTACACCTAGTTTGTTTTCAAAAATGTAAAACTACATTTAAACTAAAATGTATAAGCATATTTCATTTATTACCAGAGTATAAAAAAGATATTTTACATTTTATAACAGTTGACTAATTATTACACTATTCTTTGTCTGGTGGTAATAGTGTCCAGTAATTTATTAAATCAATTTGATAGTAGGATCTTGAGGTTTAAAATGAATTCCTATTATAACCAGCAATATCATATCGATTATCAATAATCCAGAAAATAAAAAAAATTCGTGGTCCTGATCGAAAGTGGCGCAAAAAGTGACTATGACCACTATAGCGTCGCCGATTCCTTCGCAGAATTCCGCCGTGGCGCACACCACCGATTTGAGTGTGGCAGGCGCTTGGGTGTACTTGAAATCCTGCCAGGCGATCATGAAGTAAATCTCCCCGATGCTGTAAATGATAGCCTGAGGCAGTAGCCATAATATGTGTACGGAGTTGGGTTCACGAATCTCGTAGAACGTGGCCGAGTCTCCGTAAAGTATCGCAGCATATGCACCGCCTAAATGCATATCGAATTGGGTCAGTATCCTGCCACCCTTCCGCACTAGAGAGTATTCGTCGGGGGTGACTTCCACTACCCTCGGACGGCTGTTTGCGGTGTATATGTCGCCTGTATGCATCGATCTCGTAAGCACTTTGATCTTTACAGCGTTTGAATCCTTAACTAATATCTGATCGCCCGGTTCGGCACCTAACACAGTTAGATGTGGAAGACCCGATTCAGATTTATCGAGTTCTATGAATGCTGATACCTCGACCTCGCCTTTGACTTCGTCAGTGTTTATGAAAACTGATACAGATGCTTGTTCCTCAATGAATACTGTTTTATTTTTGAACGTAGCGCAAGGGCTATTACTTGACAAGTTAAATGTTTTATGTCCATGCATTGGTATGTGCTTTGCTGTGTATATACTTAACGGACTCATTACAATTCCACGAGGAAAAATATCTGATGCATACATTACATAACTGCAATTCAAACCATTATAAAATCTCATCTCAGCTTGGTTAGCAGGCGGTTGAACGGAGTCGGGATTTTTTATTTTGATCCGCGATTCAATTATTCCGGATATTGCAAAGGCAATTGCCAATGACGTACCTCCAAATATCATCCTTCGCAAAGACCTGTCCATACCAAATCTTAAAATGTACGGATCTATAAAGTTCATAGTAACTGGCAGTAAAACCAGGACAAGTGTAGGGTTTAAAAAGAAGAAAATGATCAGGAATAATTGTATACGATCCAATACGACCGTCCATCTAGCAGCTTGAAAAACCATTTAGTATTTACTTGATTGTACATAGAAGAAAAACGTCGGTATCGTCACCATTATCAACAGAATGCGTAAGTAAGTTTTAATATCACTTACCATTTGTTCTCCAAAATCAGCTTTGGAATAATCCAGCCAATGTTCTTTGGGATTGGTTTTACGTTCTTTTGACCACATTTTTAAAGCATGTCTTACACATTTTACCATTCCAGAAGACATGTTAGTAGTTGGTTTTTTATTGTATAAAATTTATAGCTTGCTACTAATAATGATATTTCCAACATGTAGCTTGCTATTGAAACTCCAAA
>NW_020537324.1:64238246-64282575 GCF_003426905.1 Ctenocephalides felis
GGACAACGTCTATCGGGTCATCTAGTATTCATATATGATCTCGATTTTTCTCACATAGCCAAAAAGAGCCAGTTATATAACAGTTATGAGCAGAATACATAGATTGGAAAATAAGTATGAATTAATATTTTATTACCTTTAGTATACTCCCTAGATTCATATACAAAATTTACCACGTAAAATAGCTTGTGAATTTAAGATTGACCACTATCTAGTGTAAATTATGTAATTTCCGAAAGGAAATTCGGGACAAAATTTTCCAACCATTCGTATTCCGTAAGCATTTAGCACCTGGATTTATATGTCTCATTGTGATTTTTCGGGTTCGGTCGGTTACGCTGGAGAGAAATATCACTATTTATAAGCAAGTGTGTGCTGTGGAACTATTCATATTCAGTTATTCACAGGATACGAGGTGCACAGGACGCCATCGGGCATATAGATATCAGTTCGATCCAGTATATGTAAAGGAAATACCCTAATATCGGACATATGGGCCGGTGGAGAGCAGATCAAAGATTTGCTTAGGGGAAATTTTAATATGTTACAATGTAAATAAAGTTCATACGTCTCAGTTTTACTCTTCTCAGGTTCTATTTCAAATTATATATGCATGCTATACGATTGTTCCACTTATAGGGCTTAAACAATGATATGGAAATATCTGTCGTATTTAACACAACTAGAAACTATCCTTTTTGATTTAATTAAAACTTTAAAACATCTTGTTCGAGCCTCACAATTTGATTAATCTTCTCTACCTGATATAGTAAATAATTTCCTACCCTGCTCTAGATAATAAGATAGTTTTTAAGAAATTCATCCTAATTCTGTACGCAAAACTTGAACCGTGAACATCAAACAAATAAATACTATTAATAACTAAACCAACTTATTTAACAGACTCATTTTTAAAGGTGTGATATAGCCATTCTAATAATAAATTATGTCTGGTCCTTCGGGGTGGTAAAGTGTCCGTGTGTAGTAATTTTTCAATTGACTTTTTTAGTAAACATTGCGGTGGGTGTTCACACATTTTGTCAGTTTGTTTTTTGAAATGGCATATGGATCTAATTATACTAACAAGGAGAACCTTAGGTTTACAAATCTTCTGGTTTTTAATAAAACTTTGCATGGTGATAAAGTTGATAGTAAAACTGTACATTTTAAAATATTAGTGGTTTAATTATAAAAAATTATTAAAATTTTGAAAAATAGACGCCTAGTGTAACAGTAACAATTTCTAACCTCAACTTTTTGGAATTTCTTGAAATAAATATTTAAAAAAAAATTATAGACGGTTGTTATTTGAACTTCATGTTGTAATCTATTTTGTAAAAAACTTTTATAGCACTTTTTTTTAAACATATAAAAATTCTATTCATGATTCAGTTTTTTTCATTTAAGTGTTACTCTATATGTACTATAATAAAAAATATTCCCCGCATGTAAAAATAACAAAACGTGACTCAATTAATAAATAATTCAGGCTTTTGGTATTTTAATAATCGTACACCGTGCTATATTGTTCAATTATTTTTCGATCAATTGCCGATATAAATTGCTCTATATAAATTGATATGAAAAAATTAAATATTTGTAGACACTTATTACTTTATACGTTATGAAACTAGATATCATCATTCAGCAGGAGAAACGATATTTAAAAAAATGATGAAAACAAAAAAAATAATGAATTTTTAACTATTCAAAGGATTAGTTTGATTTTGTTAAAAAATCCAATATTCGCCAACAATCCTGAACCGATTTTGGTAATATCAAAACCGAAAAATATCAGTTGGGTAATTTTTCTGACCATTTTGTTGCAACTTTGCATGATATGGTTCATAGTCCTAAATGGACATTCTAAAATATTATAGGCATTCGAAAAGGCGTTGAAATATAAAAATTCGTCACAGTTTAGCATATTGCATTGTGTGAAAATTCTTATTGAATGAATGGATTACTTATACATGTTGCGATGTGCGCTAAGACAAAATGCCACTTACGCCTAGTTTGTTTTAAAAAATGTAAAACTACGTTTAAACTCACATGTATAAGTGTATATCATTTATTACCAGAGTATAAAAGGGATATTTTACATTTTTATAACATTTGACTAATTATTACACTATTCTTTGTCTGGTGGTAATAGTGACCAGTAATTTATTAAATCAATTTGATAGTAGGATCTTGAGGTTTAAAATGAATTCCTATTATAACCAGCAATATCATATCGATTATCAATAATCCAGAAAATAGAAAAAATTCGTGGTCCTGATCGAAAGTGGCGCAAAAAGTGACTATGACTACTATAGCGTCGCCGATTCCTTCGCAGAATTCCGCCGTGGCGCACACCACCGATTTGAGTGTGGCAGGCGCCTGGGTGTACTTGAAATCCTGCCAGGCGATCATGAAGTAAATCTCCCCGATGCTGTAAATGATAGCCTGAGGCAGTAGCCATAATATGTGTACGGAGTTGGGTTCACGAATCTCGTAGAACGTGGCCGAGTCTCCGTAAAGTATCGCAGCATATGCACCGCCTAAATGCATATCGAATTGGGTCAGTATCCTGCCACCCTTCCGCACTAGAGAGTATTCATCGGGGGTGACTTCCACTACCCTCGGACGGCTGTTTGCGGTGTATATGTCGCCTGTATGCATCGATCTCGTAAGCACTTTGATCTTTACAGCGTTTGAATCCTTAACTAATATCTGATCGCCCGGTTCGGCACCTAACACAGTTAGATGTGGAAGACCCGATTCAGATTTATCGAGTTCTATGAATGCTGATACCTCGACCTCGCCTTTGACTTCGTCAGTGTTTATGAAAACTGATACAGATGCTTGTTCTTCAATAAATACTGTTTTATTTTTGAACGTAGCGCAAGGGCTATTACTTGACAAGTTGAATGATTTATGTCCATGCATTGGTATGTGCTTTGCTGTATATATACTTAAAGGACTCATTACAATCCCGCGAGGAAAAATATCTGATGCATACATTACATAACTGCAATTCAAACCATTATAAAATCTCATCTCAGCTTGGTTTGCAGGTGGTTGAATGGAGTCGGGATTTTTAATTTTAATCCGTGATTCGATTATTCCAGATATTGCAAAGGCAATTGCCAATGACGTGCCACCAAATATCATCCTTCGCAATGACCTGTCCATACCAAATCTTAAAATGTACGGATCTATAAAGTTCATAGTAATTGGCAGTAAAACCAGGACAAGTGTAGGGTTTAAAAGAAGAAAATGATCAGGAATAATTGTATACGATCCAATGCGACCGTCCATCCTAGCAGCTTGAAATAACCATTTAGTATTTACTTGATTGTACATAGAATAAAACGTCGGTATCGTCACCATTATCAGTAGAATCCGTAAGTAAGTTTTGATATCACTTACCATTTGTTCTCCAAAATCAGCTTTGGAATAATCCAGCCAATGTTCCTTGGGATTGGTTTTACGTTCTTTTGACCACATTTTTAAAGCATGTCTTACACATTTTACCATTCCAGAAGACATATTAGTAGTTGGCTTTTTTATTGTATAAAATTTATAGCCTGCTACTAATAATGATATTTCCAACATGTAGCTTGCTATTGAAACTCCAAATGGTATGGGGTAACACTCTTGATCACCCATGCATGGTACTTCTGATTTTAACAAAGGTAGAAGAAAATATGCGAGAAGGACGCTGCTGCTTCTAAATATGTAGTCTATGCGGTAATAATGGACTAGAATATCATGTTGTTCAGGTAATTCGAACTGATCTCCTTCAAAAGCTGGAAATGTCCCTGCCATTATGATCATGCCGCAGGAGTGTAGGGCCCAAAAAGCGTATGTGAATTGCCTGGCATAATTTTTCATAGGTGGAAATGAACCTATAAACAACAATGACCTTGCTGTTGTTTGCCACACATCACCAAATACTAAAATTATGAATCTATTTGCAAAACTGCTCGAAATCAGTGCTCCGATTGGGAAGAATACGGATATAATAGTTTTAGTTCCGTGGATTATTGCGACTGTAGTATCTGTGCCAAATCCAAGTTTGTTTCTTATGTAAAGCGAGTATATTGATTGGGCGCTGAACATCCCTAAGGTTACAGGAAACGTTTGGGCTAGCAGAAAGTATGTCCCTTTAGGCAAACTTTTTATTGAAACTTTCTTTGGCTGCTCGGGTTCGGAAATCGCTTCTGACATTGTAAATATTTATATTTAATATAGTTGAAACTAAATTTAGTAATATAATATTTGACATTTCACGACTGTCATTTGATATGCCAAAATTTATAATAGACAAATTTTTTTAGATGTCACATTATATCCAAAGTATTGTATCCTGTATTAATTAGTTAAAACTACGAATTTCCATTTTCTGAATGATCTGGTCTTTAGAATGTTAAGTGCACGTAACCAATTAGTAAATTTGATTACATTTGGAATGGTAAATGATTAGGAATTCGCTTAATTGTTCTGGCTAGTATACTTGTGCTCCAGGGACGAGTATTAATTAATCGGACACAGTCTTGGCAGTTGTGTTTTGCTCAGATGCTAACCTTAGAACATAATAAAGCATTAGTCGATAATGGTTAGTTTACATGCTTACTAGCCATTCAATTCTTCGATGAATAATATTACTGGTTAATTAAATTGAGTACCTATTTAATAACTATTCCTTTTTGGTTGACCAGCACCTATCTTCGTTTTCCAGTAATAAAAATAATGCAGTTGATAATACTAAATTTAACATTAAAATTTCCGAACATCACTTATTTTAGTCTAACTATTAATAGTATAATGATTATGTTTTTCATATATAGATTAAATTAAATTAATGAAATATTTTAAGCAAAATTCCATTAAAATTTATTCAACAATTTCATTATATGTGTAGAACAATTCGTTCAAGTGATGCACATAACGCACAATTAATTTGTTTCAAACAAGCAGAGAACATTTCGCACAACAGCAATATAATATAATTTACCGAAAATTAATTTATGGTCGTAGATAATAAACGTTAACGTTAATTAGTGTGTGATGATTTTACATTTAACAAAACGTAAACATTATTCCGCAATGGCATGTAAACTCCAACTGCAATGAGTAATGAAGTGAACTATGTGTGTAATAATATTTGTGTGGGATTGTTTCATAGAGGACATTGGTGCTAAAATATTTGTTAATGATTTTATTAGAGAATTTAATATAATCTGAAAATGTTCTGTAAATACAAATGAGTTCTTTCAGAGTACATGCTTTTAAAAAAGTATGATTTGAAAAAAAGTCTCATAAAGCCAAAAAGCGAATTTTCATATCAACATTTCAAAAAAATTTCTAATAACATTTGCGAGCCGTTTAATAATGTTTTTTGAAGTAAAACTTCTTTAGATACGACTAGGGTGTAAATCTGTGAAAATGCAACGGATGAACGTTACGCTCGAGTCGAGTGCCAATGATTCGTCTTTCGCTCTTGACGAGATCATTTCTATATGTGTCAATTGTGATTGGTCGTCGTGTCGCGAGTATGTTTGCTTTGATTGTATGCGTATACATAGTATGTCATATTAAAACAAATGAAAAATCTGTGCCGTGTAAGAAACGTAAGTTTACTGAAATTATTATTTATAGTTACTATATTATTTTCAGAAAATATTTTCGTAGGCAAGGCACATACTTCATCTGCTCAAAGAATGAGACTGCATCGCTAGCGAAATATTATGTTATAGTATGTTAATTCTAATTACATGACAAGTAAAACCACTGTTCTCGTTCAAATGTTAAAGCTAACAATTATATAAAACTACTTACTACAATTAAATAATATTCATTTAAAACTTATTAATAAATTTAATTGAACATAATCTGTCAAAACGGTTTCACATTTGACGTATGAGTCACCTTTCTTTGTTTTTTTACAAAAGCTTCTACAAAAAATTTAAATTAAAAATGTAAAGTTTTCACGCGCTTTTAAAATAACTCATAATTTTTTCCACAATCTCTGGATTAGCACAAATATTTCAAGATTAAGAGTGGCCAATTCGGTTCAGCTGTTTTCGAGTTTTAGCATGCCTAAACTAATATTGAGCTTCATTTTTATATATTAAAATAAAGTTTGTAGGAGAATATAAAAACTAAAAAATTATAAATATATTATGTACACCAACACCGATCCTCTCTATAAATCCAGTTTCATTCGTATATATCTATATTAGTTTCCAGTCAGGGACAAATTCTCCAAAGCCCTGATTCGAATAAACTAGTTGTGAGCTAGTGCGTTTTCGGGGCGGTTAGCTCGATTCCCTATCTAATGGGGGATGTGGAGCACAGTGGAGGGTGTCAAATATCGATGACAGTGCTTCGGATGGGGCTCGTAATTGATAACGCGCCAGATAGCTCATTGCGTAATGAAACATAGACGCAATAATTAACTACTATGAATGGACTATTATGGAATTCCTCATTTCCGGAATTTACTCTTTGATTAAATCTCTTGATGATGCTCTGATTGTCTCAGCGTTTATGAATGGTCAATGATATTTTTGAATCTGTTGAAAACTGTTAAAAGTTTAAGATCTATAAAATTCAAAATTAAATAAGTTAGATATAATACTACAAAAATATTGTATTAATAGTGACTATTTGCAATTTTCTTATATCCATATTACCTAGTTTAGAAAAGCTTATTGTGGAATTTGTCATTTCCAATTTTTTCACTTTGAGTATATTGATTGATTGGCTAAGTATTTATAAATGAATGTTATTGAATTTTTTTTATATATTATCACGACTAGTATTTATGTTTTTATCAAACTGTGAAATAAAATATTTATAAATTTGGTCTATCTCGATAGAAATATTAACGAACAATCTTAGAAGACTTTAGAGACATCATTGGTTCAGATGGAAAGATATGCTATTTACTATTTATTTAATCAGATTTTATTTCCATAAAGTTCTAAATATTTCTGACTTTTACAATATATTGTATTTAATGTATTTCTTACTTTTTAACTTAAAAAAACGAGCGATTTTAAACTTTTGTAGAGTAGTATTTACTTATAACTTGATTTAGTATGTATTAATGGATTCAAAAAAAATATATGTCCTTACAAATATTATATTTAAACTAAATTTTGTTTCAGATTTTTTTTCTTACTACTTACTTTTTTCTTACTTATAATTTAGTGAAGTGAACCAAAATGCATAAGTTTAATAAAAGAATGTATGTATATGCAATTTTGGACTTATTGCATTATTTATTATACTGAATTATATAATTTCATCTGCCAAATATATACTGTATCTTATATGATTTTAATTTCTGGCACATCTCAGCTGCTTTTCAACATTATAATGTAGACATTACATTTTTCTTGTATATTATATTCTAATATTATCCAGGCTCATAATTTCAGCTACATTCAAGTTTCAAGTGAATGGATATTTCTAGCAGACAGTTCAAATGTTTTCAATGTCAAACAATGATAAGTGTTTTTTTTTGTAATTTTAGTCTTTTATTTCTACAACATTACTATAGTTTCATCCTTCATTAAATCTTAAAAATTTCCTTCGACAAACTCTAAAAAGAATTATCAAAATACGAATAAGCGTTTACGCTCGTACAGAATTGTATATATAAGATAAATCTAAGGAAAATTTTCCTAATAAATGTAGTTGAAATTTCGATGTATTTTTGAAATAATTTATTGTGAGATTTGATGTTGCCACATCCAAATTTACAAGTTTTGCAGATAATTAGCAGCAGGTATGTTAAACTCTGCAATAAATTAAAATAGTTCTATCAAGTGCGGATATAAATTCACCAGCAATCACTTCTATTGAAATATTTGCGTTCGTACACAAACGCAGTTAAATCTAGGTAGGTCACTGAGTACCCTCTGTAAAGAGATTCAACTATTTTGCAATCAAACTAATTGCGTTTCGTTTATTCAAAGCGATTGCGTTTTCAATCCTTCTTGCTATGCCGTCAATTTCCAATCGAATAAGTTTTTAATTGAAGGGAATTACTCGGCGCATTCACTTCAGAAAACCTTAAAATTATTACCCTTCCAGTAAATACAGCAGAAGCGGCGGTTTCGCGGGCTGCTTTTCATTCTAATGAATCTAATGGTTTTGTAATTGCAATTATCTCTTTCATTAGAAGTTGCCCTGAATTATCTTATTCCGTGCGGACTTGGTAATTGCGAATTCCAATACAATACCCGCGTTTGCGGATCCACAGACCCCATAACTTAATTACAACTACAAGTGATAAAGGAAATTCTAAGGAAAAATAGCTTATGTTTCGTCATTTATAGGAACGAAAGTTATTTAAAATTTACATAACAATATACAACTTTTATTATATGTAATAGACATTTAATTGAAATAGTCCAGGAAATAAATTATATTTTTAAAGAAATTTTGTTTCTTGAATCCATGGTTTTAGAATTTATAGACAGGGAACTCTAAAGTTTGCAAATAGAATGTACGCATGTAGTTAAAATTTTTCATTCCCGAAATGGATGAAGTCGTCAAAAAACAAATGGCTGCGCATTGTCACTACAAATCGTTATTGGTAAAAATTTTGGTCAGCTCAGCTATTCCTCCCGATATTTAGCAAAACCTAACAGACATGGAAAATAAATCTATAGATACACAAACATATTTTTTTTAAGTGATCTGATTAGTTCCAATTTCAATTACTTATCTACTCAGTTTTTTTTATTATATAGTAATTTTTACACCTGTCTTTAAATGGAGAACAAGTACAACTGCAGCAAAAAAAATTTCAAATATAAAAAAATTTGACCATTGTCTAAGAAAGTTAATACTTTAAGTCTCTCTCTCAAATTCTGCTCCAATGAATTTTCGTTTAGAATATTGAACGGATAACATTGTAAATTTTACATTTTCTATAAACCTTCTACTTTTATGCATTTCTATCAACGCGAGTTGCGGTTGCAATCGGAAACGTGTTTATTAAAAATGCGTTCGTTCAATGCAGTGGTGTGATTTTTCTTTTTGTAGCTAAAATCAAATGACTCGAAAAACCATTCCTGTTTGCGTTTAATACTGAAATAGTCAAACCTTGGGTATAGAATGATAATAGAATCATAATTGTGAATGCAATTTGTATAATGTATTGTATTAGTAATATCATAAAATGCACTTTTTATATGGACATCTGTGAAATTTAGATTTTTGATAATTTTTTGAATATCTGTAAGTAACGGCCACAGAATTGTGTTGACTCATCTTGAATTCAAGAGCAACTTTACTGCTATGTACAAACTTGAGCAGTCTAATTCCGCAAAGATAAGCCACACTTTTACTACTTTTTTTTAATTCTCACAAAAAATCGTAACGTGTGTGGCTTCTTTTAGAAGCTAAATTGGCTTAGAAGTAACAGTAGGTCAATGAGAATAAATGTAGTCAGCTAACGGCAGATGATACAAGTTTACAATTAGAAGTAAGATGTATAATAGAAGTACTACGTAGTTTGTGGGCGCGTTTTGAGTTTTAGGTAACACCTAATTAGATAACTGGCTTTGGTCAATACTTTTTCTTTCTATTATTCTATTCATATGGAAATCATCGACTAAAGTTGAGTAGCTCTGTCTGATAAAGTAAATGTAACACGTACCCAAGTTGGAATGTTTGCGACAACTCGCTCACGGTGGCACGCGCAATGGTCTATTTCAATATCCAGTTTTCGCGGTGCATTAGGTGCCAAAGCTGCACCTTGATACTATATTATATTATACTATCAAAGTGTATATGTTCTGGGTTTAAATTGAATAGAATAACCAATGAATCTGCCTATAAATAATAGATTTTTTAAATAATATGAGGATCATGTAAGGATGTTTCAACAACTTCAATTTTCATTAGTAGAATTTGTACTGTAGTTATATCATCGCAGGAAGATGGAAAGTCTCAGAGATTTTGCAAAGCTATTTGAAAAAGTTTGAAGCGAATGGAAAATTTATTTTATTGGTAATAAGAAAAAATTTGAAGCGAAATGGAAAATTTATTTTAATAGTTATGTGGCATGTGCAATTGCAAAACGTACACAAATCATTTAAATGACATATCACAAATACTAATAATAACTATTCTGCACCATGATGCATCATGATAGTTGACGAATATTACTATACTCAAGGTGAATGCGAGAAGTGATCATTATTCATATCAGCCTATGTCAAAGTTTAATAAACTATTTCTTAGTGGGAATATCTGCTTGAACTAACAAATAACTAACCGAATTCTCTATAATCCAATATTTTGCATTAGATGACTTCTTTTTAACATTATTGGCAGTAATAGATTATCTTATAGAACCTCAAGGCACTCTAATTTATCATACTAAAAAATAAGCATAATAAAGAATTATATCTAAATATTTTGATCCATCAAAAAATTACAAATCAACAGATATGCTAAATTAAATTTTCACATATTTTTGTAACGATTTAATTTTATTTTGACTTACACATTATTTACCTCTATGAAAGTTATTGAAGTCGACGTGATTTAAAAAATATTACATATAAATAAAATATTCAAATGCTTCAATTTCAATTATTTAATAATTTTAATATTAGCGATTGTTTAGATATTTAGGCTACGACTTACGACTTGTACCAGATTTTGTGTATTGGCGGGTATATATGTTGTGTGTATAAAACGGTAATCATTTGCTATTTAAAATATTTATTTTGAAAAATGTATGCATAGTCTTCAATGTTGTATTCAAGCTGAGCAGTATATTTTGAAACTATGACTGCATAGAATAAGTAGTTGCAAGTGGTATTTTACCTTAAGGCAAGTCAAGAAGTTCTTGAAATATGGAAATAATATACTTGATCAATAAGAATTAAGATTTAGCTATTTTAAAAACATTTTCTGCTTGAACATAGTATTATTAGTTATTCATCAAAACCTATCCTTCTTTAGGGGGCGTTCATTAATCACGTGATCGCTTTTTAAGGATTTTTGGGTTCTTCCACGCTCTTGGTGATATTTAAAATCACCCTCTTCCACCAAAAATCTCGTGTATTTTTAGTACCTAGAAACAATCGTAATTGTTTCAAAATATTTTTGAACAATTATGTATTTTTTTAAAGTTCTGGTAAAAAATAAATACACGTGATATCTCACTAGACCCCCCTCCTCCAACGTGATTATTCGTGAGTTTTTGTCATTCCTTCCTTCTTCTTTGATCCTCACGTGATTAATGGACGTCTCTTTATTTTATATTTTAAATGTTTTAAAATACACCCATATTTTTCATTTGAAATTTTACTAGCTTGACACAAATCTGTACGCACTATTTTATGTTAGCGCCACAATTACCTGATTACGATGGCAAAAATCGCCTCTCGTGGGTATAGTTGCGTATATAATAAAAATGTGAGCAAATACTTCGAGTATAGATAATTAGTCATAACTGGACTGGACAACTACTGGGTTGCCATCCATTCAAGATTCATATAATAAGAAAAGTCAAAACAATTACTGAATGTCCTAAGTGTGACAGATTGTAATTAAAAAAAAAAAATATAGTCAGAATCTTTGAACTGTTTTACATAATCAATGTATATTTTTATTTGACGCAATTTGCAAAAAATACCAATGATAGTATACTGTTAATTTTTTTATTCTTCTACCCTTTTTTGCGGTATTTTGGCCGATGAATTGGATTAATTCAAATTTTAATTTTTTTCTTCTCCAATTAGTTATATGTCAGGTGAAATAAAAATATCAGGAAGCAATGCCTCCTCGGTAGTGGTCGTCGTCCTTCGATAAACTCACTATTTCTCTATATCCGTTTCGATTCGTTTCCGCGTTGGATAACGTCCGCCAGAACGGATGTGGTTGCGGCGGCCACCCCTCATTCCTCACGATAATGGAGCGCTTAAGATAGAAAAGATCGACGAGGTTATATAGTGTTCGACAATCAAGTGCCTTGTTCGCTTAGTGGCTTTCCACGGTATCACACGAAGATCATCCTTTTAGGGAAAAAATCGAACGTTTTTTTGCAACGTGTGACAGCTTTGCGTTCCTATCGATTTATTGTAGAAATAGTGGAGATATCGGTTCATCGGGATAGTCATGCAACTATTGTGTCCTGGTGTTTTAAATCAATCTGCTCAATATCATTGTCGTGCTGTTCAATGTCTTATTCTAGTTCCTTCAAAACTTATATGCTATCAAAAGTTCACTTGATTTTAGTAGAACCATTAAACTTTTCTGTGAGACAGTAATGACTAATTAGAAAACATGCATTTTATAAGCCATTCGGATCTATTTGAACTCAAAATATTTGAGGTAAAAATATTGCTTCTTTAGGCAACCTTCCCATGAGAGCCCTAGTTACTTAAAGTATCTATGGGTTATTACTTCTTCAATCTCCTCCTGGTGGTTTCTGAGTGGGTCTGTCGCTAAAAGTAGGATGTACACATATTTTTTAGTAAATCCGTTTTTAGATCATTGTGTACTTAAGTAAAATTAGCGAACTACATACTACTTATCATTTATCTTTACATTACTTGACTTGTTTTGTTCATTATATATATGAAATAGGGTCTTCGTAAAACGTGAATGAACTTTAAAACCAGACCAGAATTATTTGCTGCCATTTAACGATAGATATAAAAATAAAATGCTTATTCCAGTTTGACAACATTATTTATTGTAAAACTCATTATATCCTCACCGTATAATCAGATTCTCACCTTATCTCAAATTGCCCCAACTTGTGGAATAGTGCACTCTAGTTATCAACTCTTTTTAGTTATATATCTGTTTGATTAGTATACTAGTATAGCAGATTAGTATATTACTATAGCAGAATTGGATTTATAATATTATTTTTAATAATCGACTGAACCTGAATCATAGGTCTCGGGTTCGATTCCACATTCCGGCAGCATGTTCTCAAGCAGTAGCGATAACGATTTTCTCTTGGAAATATAGATAGTAATATGTTTATAAGTGATTATAAATGTTTATAAGTATTTTGCACTATTGCAAAAATTGTAACTATAAAAATTATCAGCACAGAGCACAGTTGAGCCAACTGTTTGGGTTACCATCTGTGAAACCGACGCAGTATTAAATTGAATTAGCATAACTTATACAGTTCTGATTGCTATTCAAAATAATAATGAAAAAATCTAATAATTGTTTGAATTGCAAAAATATTTACCATATAATGATGCTTGAGTTTCAGTTATCATTAATCAAGGAGAATGAATAACCCAAAGATTCTCTTTATTTTTATTGTTTTGACGTATTGTATTTTTAAGCTGACATTGTAGTATGCCCTGTTTTAATTTCTGTGTATGATATATTGTACGTCTAGACATTTTTATGCGATACAAAAATCTATTACCTAAAACGTATATCAAATATCAAATGTTTTCATGTTACTCCTGGTCTTTTTTTTACTCTAATAGCGTAACTCGATTGTATGTGATAAATTGACCAAAAAATGACTTGAATTTTCTTAATATTTCATGATAGAGCTTCGATTCGAAGCTAATTTTATCTAAATAATCCAATGGTTCTTAGAACATATATCAAATAGCTTATGTTTACACTCTAGTTGCACGTGGACTTTTTTCGATCTTAGTATTGTAACCCGATTGTCCGTCATAAATTGACCAAAAATGATTTGAATTTTCCTAATATCTCATCATAGAGATTCGGATTGAAGTTAACTTCATTCGTCGTAAGTGTTGGAGCCTGAGTATATATACTAGGCGTGTACGGGCACGTATTTGATGTATAATGTTCTCGAGTACATCGCATCGCACGGTACGTAAAGCAAGCGCCGTATAAATTCTGTCTGACAGTATCCATTACCGGCACTCCGCCGGCGCTGACCTGCGATAGCCGACAGTCGCAGGTGGGCAGGTAGAAAACACTTAAGATTTTATAAACAAATTTATACATACATGGATTTGCATTGGCGATAATAAAATTTATGAATGATTAGTGGTTGATTCATCTCCTGCACGTGTGGTACTTAGCCGGATATTGCATTATTCAAGCTACCTTTACTAACTTGGATGATGGTAATATTAATGACAATGGTGTTCCATAACGATTTGGGTATGTTGATTGGTTATCATAGTATATTTACTGAAAATAAAAAATACTGATATGCTTATAGGCTTATGTTATATATTGGGATGCTGAATGGGATATTTCACTCAATGATGCATCTAATACGAGCTCAACAATGAATCTGTGGTACTTAACAGGATATTGCATTATTCAAACAACCTTTACTTATATACTGTATAATACCAATGATAATGATGATCAGTGACCTGATATCATGGAGTAGTGATATCAATTTTCACTTGAAATTATAGATCAAAATTATGTTTCTAATTGAAAATAGTCCATTTTGAGCACTGTGATGTAAAATGGTTATTCTCTAAATCGAGTTGAAGTTTAAATCAGTTCACCGACCTGCCCTAGGGCAGTACTACCTATTATTATCAATAACATAATTATTTTTAAATAATTATTACTATTAAATCATTAATAAAATAAGGAAAGAAGCTAACAGTGAGGGATCGTTCAAGTATTACGTAAGCAGAATTAGTACAATTATTAACCCCCCCATTCCCCCTTGTCAGCAAAAGTAAGCAAAGATGTCACCAAAATGTCACCCAAAATAAGAAATCAATAACCTCCCTGCCCCCCTATAGTGCTTACGTAATACTTGAACGGCCACTAAACGATCAGTTGTAATGAATGAACATTTTTATTAAATACCATTTTCATTAGTAAAAAGGCATCATATATTTCTGAATACAGAGAGTTTTCAATGTCTAAGTTTTTTTCTCTACAAAGATAATAATTGGACTTCCTACATTTTAAAGTTTATTCAAAAATGATAGTATTGTTCTTAAGTGTCCTTAAAAAAATTAGGAAAAAATTAGTTCGCGTTGTTTGGAAATTGAGCTTTTAAGTGCAAGCTAAAGCTTTGTTAAAATTATGACCATTTTTCGGTTATTGTGGTTAACTTTTTATAACTTTGTTCATTTAAGCTTTGGAACCGTAACTGTGAATAACATTTCTAAGACTACAGTAAAAAATACTGAAATTACTCCAAGTAATTAATTATTTTAGTTGAACCAAGGAAATTATTATTTTAGTTGAACTGTGAATTCAAAATTTTTTAAATCGGTTGACTTCTTTTATAAAAATGTACTAAAGTGGTTCTTCAAAAGTTGGCGCATCTAATCAGGATGGTATAATGGTAAAACACTTGATAATTTTATTATTGAAAAGCTCTGAGTAATAAAAACAAAAGCTCTAAAACTGTTCTCTATGAATTTATATTTGATCTATTTATTTCAAAATTTTCATAATTTTAAATATTCATATCAAACCTATATTCTGGCATAAAAGGCAAACTTTCATGTTATTAAATATTAGTAATTTTGCTACATTTCGCTAATAAAACGCATTTTGAACTATTTCAGTTGAGAAATTAGCATATTGTACAGCAATGTACAACAGTAAAAGTTCATAATTTTACAGGACCTGAAATTTATTCATACCGAAATAATGAAGTGCTTTAATAAGATAAAATGTGGGGCGATTGAATTTAGGATCATTAGTTTTTAATAAAAATAATAAAACATTTTATATATCACTTATTAGAATCATGTTTCATCATGAATGGTTGCAACTTAATCTCAACATTTTTTTGTCATAAGGCTATATTATGAATTTATATAAATAAACTATTTACGTTGATAGCAAACTTGAGTACTCGTCAAACATTTCATGTAAAATTCAAAAGGATATTCATGAAAGCCCGTGTTGTAAAACCAGCACACAATAGATGACGTATAGAGGACCTTAAGAATTTTGCAACTATATAATATATATTATATACAATGTAAACTAGAGGTGGCACTAATATTGGAACATATTACGAACATACAAGCAAGTGAATTATGTGGCGTCGAAACGAAACTAAGAAGACGGTGGAGGTGCCTTATATGCACATGTGTAGTGAAAACATGGAGTCGTTTGTGATATAAAATATATGTACAAGTTCATATAAGTTATGTTAAATTTTTTGCACATTATGTATGCCTATTATATTATATCGGGTAGTTCGATTAGCATATTATTACTTTTACACAATTATATGATTGTGTAAAAGTAATAATATAACACTAAATATTTTTTGCTGCTTAAATACTATTGATATCACTTCAATTTTGCACTAAAGTATTGTTATTTCAGGCTATGGAAAAACCAGATTAAATATATTTCGTTTAGTGTATTTTTCGGTATGTATATTCCTGATTGCCTTCATTCGCGGCCAAAGATTGTCGTAGTAGAAATATGATCTCTTACTATTCAATAAATTATACATTTGATCTATTCACACTTGAACACAATTTCATTGTTATGTATATTTGAAGTACTATTTTTGTATTTTCTGGAAAATATACAATGGCATTATTTTGACTCGTAAACCTAAAAGGTCATAAAACTGCCTGTGAGACGAGAAAGCGACCGCTTTCCTCCAAACCAAATGTCTGCACGAGTTAACAGATTGAATACCAATTTAGGAAAGTCGGATATGACAAAATCTCCGACACAACTCCGCTCGGATTCACTCCGAGGAAGGAGTTGTAGTGGAATGACAATTCCGGAGTGAGTAACCCATCTCTAATACTTATAATGCTCAAATTTTACGCTCAACTGAAAAATAATACAAACTGACTAGTCAGGAGTTGAAAAACTCTAACAATAAACCTGTTTCAAATATAGAACTTATTTCAAAAAAGAGAAACACAAAATTGAATTATTTATATTTTCTCAATGTATCTTATTACAAAATGAGTCCATAATCACCCTGCCTATCCATAATGCATTTTGTAATAGTTTAACAAAATGATATCTTCTCCATGTAGTAGATGTCTTGTCCTGGACGTCTCCTGGAAGTTTTATCTGTATATTTTATAGCGTCTGGGGCAACCTTTATAAATTATTGCGGAGTTCGAAGCCATCTAAGTGCATGGGATATAGACGCTCTATTCAATCTGACAGTTAGTGGAAACAACTATAGCTCGAAGCCATAAGCCGTCTATTGCTTATGCTCTATTCATGCTTATGACGTCGAATGATTCAATGGCGAAGGTGTTGTCGGTTGTTTAATACACGCATTTTCGGAATTTTGCAAGTTTAAATTGGATTATCTCGCTAAAGTTCAGGTAGATAGAGGAAAGTTGTAAATTATTTGTGCGATGCTAATGGTTACCGATAAGAGAGTAGTTTTGGCGTGACACGTGATTTGATTATATTTTTCTGCACTAAATATGAAGAGTACTAAACAATTTTTTTACTTATATAAATAGTAAAAAAATTCTATGGAAGTCATAAAGAAATTTTATTATGTATGAAGAAAATGTAAAGACGGTAGTACCTACGCCATTGTCAGATCTAGTTTACAAAATTATGATAATATATTATAATATAAATTATGATTCGAAAATTTTGAAGCTCATTTGCTGTTGATTGCTGGTTAAAAGTTATAAAGGAATGAAAGGAATTTTTAACAAATATAATAATATTTCAAAAAAAAATTTAACATAATCTTTGTGAATATCGTTCAATATTTAGTGCACAATATCACTATTTTAAATATCTACCACGTAAACTGGATGAAATTTAATAATTTTGCAATTACTTAAACATGGTATTATAAATATAAATGAAAAATGTTATTAAAGTGTCTCATTTGTCGATGCTTTTGAATACTATGTTTATGAAACATGCTTTTACATCTGTATTGAGATCTTTCTATGTATTAGACCAATTTCTTCTGTATACACTCATTATGCAAATCCAAAAATAAATCAAAATAAATATAACAACGTACCTACTTTATCTGCGATAAAATTGCTGATTCCGCTCTGTAAGACCAGCACCCAATTATAATTCCTGCTCACCGTTAAAAGTTTAGAAATTGCATGCATTGCTCTATTTTTCTTTGGAAACTTTAGTTGATCTTATTGTTTTTGCCGAGAAAGCTCGAAAAGAAGGAAACGACTCTTTAAAATTTCTTCGTTTCGATATTATCTTTGGTGATCGTGGATGGTTGAACTCTGTTTAGTTTGTGAAACATTAAACACAATATGACAAAAGTTTAGTAGTAATATGAGACCAAATGAATTTTGTGAGGAAAGGACATATTTTATTTCTGCAATTAATATGGCCTTAAACTATTTACTTAGGGAGTAATTAATTTTTCTTAATTTCGCTTGCTTTTAAAATAGTGTCATTTATTGGAAATCATTTCTAATAGACATTCTTCACATTTATACATACATACTCATGCAAAAATGTACGTATACACACATAGACAAATATCTGCTGCCAGTGCTCAAAAAATTATCCCGAAAAAGTTTTTCAAATTCTAATTAATTCAAATATAAATGAATTTTGTAAATATGTATGTGATGTGTTACTTGGTATTCTAAAACCTATGATGCATTTGAATTACATTAGAAATCCATTGATAAACTACTATTCGATCAGAGATTGTGTAAACCAATTACAGGATTAATTTAGGATGATGTAGTTTATGCAATCTCATGACTTATCTGCATAATTTAATATAGTATTGATTGTTTATTCTACTAAAACCACTTAGAACATAATAAATAGAGCCAATAAATTCTAAAAGACAAATTTAAAAATTTTATGATAGCTGAAATAGCTTTGAAATTTCATGATTTTTTACAGTGATTAACTTGATTCTTTCATAAATCTTAAACATAATTCATAATATTATTCTTTGTTAACCAAGTAGCGTTTAACTAAGTTCGAAATGGAATCAAATATCACATCATTTTAATTATTGCCTCGTTATTTTAAATAATATACCTAGTAGTTAATATAAGCTTGCCATTACAATGAATCTACTAAGAAGTGAGAAGAATCATGCTGATAAAATTTGTATGGTGGATGTTTAATAGAACAAAATTTGGTTATCAATGAGATGGAAAATCTACTTAAAATGTGAACTGGAATAGACTATAACATTTTATTACCATAAAATCAAAAGAAAGTGTATAAGAATAACATGCAATCATAAATAGACTTTTTCTTTTATATTTGAATATTTTTCCATCGCCCCTTGTGTAATGTATTTCTTATTATATTGATGGCTCGAATTTACAAATAAATATACTCTAGATTTTCAAATACAAAGTCTACTTACTTTCTTTGTACCCCTAAAGCATCAGTAAATTAATAAGCTTCAAGTTACGAAACAGTACAAAGCTCTAGGTACCAAGAAAAGAGATCCGTTTTCACAAAGGGAAATTGCTGGAGAATGAACTATGCTCTTACATGCTTTTGTCAAGTACTTCCATAGACAAATAGTCATATTTCAACTGAAATCGTTATGTATTTTGTTTTTTGAATATTTATTTTTATTTCTTTGAAACTAAAGCTGCGTTCACATCGGCGAATATTTGCTATAGCTCGCGCCTCGGTGTGCGTTAAGGAATGCAAATAAAAAGAGAACAATATTTTTGAAAATTTATTTTTTGCCTATGTTCATGGTATTTATCGCATTTGCATATTTTTAGCAATAAAAATCAACAAGAAATAACGATTTATGGAAAAATAGAAGGTGTGTTCTTAGATAAATCATCTTGTAACATAACTTGGATATCTTTATTAGTTATCATCTTCATAGTTAAGAACCCAGCTTTATAAAACTACAATACACTTTGGAAGTAATTATGATAATAATTCGTTTGTGAATCAGAAAAAAACAATAATTTAATCTGGCATTATTTATAAAAAAAACTTCAATATTTGTTTTAGCTATTATTCATTTTGACTGTAAGTCAAACTGTGAAATTCTGCTCCTTTATAGGACAATTCTTTATATGTATTTTATCATATCAAACGCCTTTTCATGAGAAAATTCTTCAAATATAATTCATCTCATCAGATGCTCGCTTAGCAGAAAATTATTCTAATAGCTATTTACTATTAGAGTTAAATGAGGAAATTCCATAATAACTTGCAATGGTGCGAATTTGATACCAGGGCTTAAATAATGGACCTAAAGTGCTTTTGCTAAATGAATGGTGTAATACGAAGCGCATGTATAGCTAATTAAATGCGTCGTCATGTCATAACGGAAAGCAAAGCACAAATCCATTATAGAAATTCTAGTTTGTGGTACAATGTTGTATTTGTCAGTATCTCAATTGTTGAAATACGGACTACTATTGCAAATTACTTGCGACCAATGAGTAATCTGGTGATGTAGAATTGAATTGAAATAATACTCGAATGATTTTTGTTCTATTTAATACGGTATCATTGTCTACATTGTCTTCTGGTATTGCATTTTACAATGTATCATTGATACTTTTCCATACTTTGTTCGATTTTTTCAAATACTTCTCCGACTTAGTATATTTCTTTTGTGTGATGATGTCGTAGACCTCATACTACATGGACTAGTCCTTGTATATTTTCCATTTCATAAACTATCAAAAGAAAGGCGGAGACTATGACGTCATTGGGAACGAGCGTTGCCGACAATCGTGGATCACTCCCGAATGACACTTATTTTGCGCTCGACTAGAAGTCCATGTAGTGTAGGTCTATGGATGATGTAGTTAGGTATATAGATAATTCGTTAACTACTTTGGCTATGATTTAAAAAACTCACAGCATAAATATATTTTGGAAATGATTAACTGAATAATGAAAATAATTCTTTCTTTACTGTTTAATGTTTTTCATATTGCCTTGTTTCCTTTTTATTTATTTCCTACCGATTACATAACATACTTTCGAGTGTCTGAGATATTTTTCTCACTCCGACATCATACCGTTAGAGCAATTTTTCCTGCTGTCTATTACACATCGAGTGTTTTTCTTGGATTTTCCGCGTGCATGCTTTAATTGGATTGATCGCATACGCGATCCCTTATTCTTATCAGATCCGGCCTTGATGTAAAGCCAACAGCCGTAAGGGTTCTTGAGCAAAGGGTTAATTTATTTAAGAGCGCTGATTCATTCAAAATAGATCCCCAGGTGAGATTCTGTAATTAATTAAAAGCACACCCGCACGTCCTTTCCTGCGATCTTTTACATTAGTTAATGATATTTAAAAACGGATTAAAATTGTGCTTTTCTCCCTGTTGACTCATGGGCAGGTATTTATCAATACCATGCGAATTTACGAGAGGGGTCACAAGTTTTATATAAGCTCAAATATAATAATATTATTATGTAGGGTTAATTGTAGAGTTGCAGTTTATTGAAATTTACAAAAATTAGCTATATTTATGAAATTGAGAAACACAAAATAATATATATTTTCGACACTAGTCATAGCCTTTAAAATACTCTAATCAATCTGACATTTCAAAATATTTATATTTTTTTTTCAAAATTTTAATTCGAATATGGAATGTAAATTACAACCCTTATCGAAATTGTTAGTTTGATTTCATGATTCGCAATTGTGTATTTGTAATAGATCTTCTTATATTTATATTCTCAATGCCACTTTATATGATGCTGTCATATGTTTTACTTTGGCGTAAACCATGCGTAAACATACTCCCGGCCTTGAAATTATGCAAAAAATATAATTTCAAAATTAGAAGTGAAATTCATCTATGCGAGTTATATAATTGTTTGTGGTTTTGGTAACACATGTTTTCGATGAACTCACGTTGAAATACAGCATTTTTAATCTTGATTGTTCCTTTATTTATTACTTTCTTGGCGTGATTTTATAATATTACAATCAAAATTGTTGGTTTGATATCAATTTTATGATAGTGTTTTTCAATAGATCTTTTTTTATTTATTAAATATTAAGAGAATAGAGTTGAATTAAAGTGAAATGGATGGTGAATGAATTTCAAATCAAATAATATTCCGTACATGTTAGTTTACAATGGCACAATAAACATGTATGCTATCATAAAATAAAATAATACTCCGAATTACATTTATAACTCACATTTAGAATGTTTATCTATTTGCGATATTTATTCTATCTTTCGGTCTCACTCGGTCGGCCGTTTTATTTTTGATCTTGTTTTTGTTTTATTTTTGCTTTTATTCCCTCTCTTGGCTGGCGTTTCATTTTTATTTGTTTGTGCTCGATTTCATGTTAGCCCGTGTAATCTGGAATGTCCAGACACATACGAGAGGGTGCGCCGTCCGCCTGCACATTCGCGTCTGAAGCGGCGGAACCAGGAGTGGAACGTTGTTGTTTTTGATCTTCGAACAAGCAAAAGCAACAAAAAAATGGGAAAAATACATTCGGATAATAGAATGTGGCAAATTTTATATTTAAATAGGGGAAAGCGTTTTATGGATATGGTAGCATATGGTAAAAAAAAATCCGGAGACTGCCTAAATTGATTTTTTTTAAATTTATTTTCAATTATTTATTACATAGCCCACATAGGAAATTCAAAAATTAAATTAAAAATTGAGAAATTGAATTATAATAATATATTAATTAATATAAGATATTATGTAATTGTTAACACTAAATTAAATATAATACAAAGAATGGTAATTAATGCAAAAATGAAAAATTAACTTATAAGTACTTAATTGCACACACTGTTAGCACTTAATTTTTCTTATGTATTATAAATATCAGTATCTTAGATTCATTGAGTTAAAGGTATAATATATTGGTACTATAGGTGATTTAAAACCACTTATAAGAGTTAAGAAAATGATGAAAAACATGAGTTGGTAAGAGAATCTAGAAACTTTAAAGGATAATCGGTTAAGAATTTGAGGACAACTTATATAGACAACAGAATTGTTATAAAATTTATATAATATTACGTCTTATGCAAATACAGTAAATTATTTTCATTTATTTTGCATTTTATTGCATTCTTTCAGTGTCGTTTTCGATATGGTTACATTATAAACTAGCAAGAATAAGCTTTTTTACTAATGAAGAATGCAACTTTTGTTAGATTTTAACATAATACCACTGTAATTAATTGTCATTATGTTAGAAATTCAATATTTTTTCATGTTTTTAGTAATAATAATTTTCAATAATGACTTCCCATAATTAATATTAGTGGAGCTAATTTGTTTCAAATTAGTTGAAGTGTGCCATATTATTATTATTATTATTATTATTATTATTATTATTATTATTATTATTATTATTATTATTATTATCTTACTATTTCTATTATTGTTATTTTATGTTTTATTATTTTTCTAGTATTATTTTATCATTCAGAAATTTTATTTATATTATTTATTAATTTTATGTTTATTGTTATTTGCTTATATTTTATATCAAATCATATTACGGATATTATTTTCATGTAAATTTTATCCTTTGCACTTTTTGTTTATTTAAATTTATGTTATTATTTATCAATATTACTTGATGTTAATAATTTAGCAGTTGTAATAATTATTGAAAATATATAAAAAAAATAAGTTTAAGTGTGCCATGACATTTGTAATATGAAAACAGGAGAGTGTATAGAAAATATCTCATATAATCGATTCTAATAAAATCATCGCAGAATAGTAAAGTATTGAGTTTTAATTAAATATACCTAGTTATTTAGGGAATGCTCTCCAATTAGCATATTTAGTATACTTACATACATCAAAGTCTTATGAAGTAAGTTTTCTAAGCATTTTACAAGAAAATATCTATTATGATTCATAAAAAAGAGAAATATGATAAAGGAAAATCGAAAAACTAATTTAAATTATTAAATAATTTACTATAGATTTTAATTTATTTAAAAAACTATGATCTGTATATCTTCAAAATTAAATATAAAGGGTGTTTCAGAGATCATCAAGCCGAAACGGGCGGTAACCATTGATTTTAACTATAATGAAAAAATCCCTGTAGTTTGAAAATTGAGTTTTCAAGTGCAATGTCTTGTGAATTATGTTTGTCCAAGCATTTTACAAGAAAATATTTATGATTTACGGAAAAGAGAAATATATTGACGGAAAATTAAAAAAACTAACCAACTATTTTAAATTATTAAATAAATCATTGTAGATTTTAATTTATTCAAAAAAAACTATGATTTCTATTTATTCAAAATTAAATGTAGAGCGTGTCCCAGAGCTCATTTATAATGAAAAAAAATGAGATAAAAAAATTCATGTAGTTTGAAAATTGAGCTTCAAATGAAATCTAAAGCTTTCATGGAACTGTGACCATTTTCCAGTTATGGTGGTTAATTTTTATAAATTTTGTTCATTTAAATTTTGCATCTGTAAATAATATTTCTAGGATCACAGTCAAATGTAATGATACAATTGCTCCTAGTTTTCAAGAGTTAAGAATTTTTGTTAAACTGTGAATTTCAAGTTTTGAAATTTGGCCTACTTTGAGATGCCCGCCTTTAAAAAATCTACTCAATTGAGTTGACAAGTTTCATCAAATGTAAAATTGTTGATAGTTTCATTATAAAAAAAATGAGTGGAAAAATGTACAAAACCTAAAATCAAATCAAAGCACTGTAATTGACCGTCTTAACTTTGTTAATACAGAATCAAATCAAAAAGTAAACATACAGCAGGTGTTTTCAATACTTTACATTACATTCAGCCCTATGGGTTTCCGTCGTTTCCCCGTCTGAGATAGGGTTATTTGTTCACATTTACGTAACGTTACCGTAGATTTTGTGCATTTTAATATTTTCGCAACTGTAAAACTGCTCTAATCGGCACGGACGCAGTACGCGGCGATCGCTAGAGCGCGTCATGAGAACGGCTTGTTCTTACGGACGAAGAAGCAATTTTCAAAATTGAATCGCTTGCATGCGAATGCCCGATTTAGTGGCCTTATAGGAGGATGTGATATCACCGAGTGCTGGAGCTTTTGTAAAATGAGAGCTGGGGAATATATTTGATTGCTTATCACGTACGAGCAAACAAATTTGCACGGTTTGTTTTTATAAGCGTACGCTTTTATGAATAAAATGCACGTCATAAATTCTTTTATTCAACGTGTTGGATTACGAACTTCAAGACATTGAAAATTAATAATATGAAGATGATTAAGAACGACATAGCGTTTCCTGTGTCAAAACTATAATAATAGGCTCTTATATATCGCAAAAATCGGGGCAGTATAATGAGGTACGATGAAAATATAATGAATTTTTTGCTAAATAATGATACCAAACTGAAAGAAACAAAAGCAAAATAAAATAAAGATAAATTGAAAATAATATGTAAACTTATTAAAGATAATCTAATATCATTTAAAAAATATTAAATTCTTCAACACGGTTTAATGGCATTCTGGTATATTTGAGTTGTAGACCACCTCTCATATTTATTTAACAGCAATCCATTTAACAGCAATACCTACTTCTACGAGATGTTAGATCTCTTATTGTTGTTCCCTTATAAGGCTACCCAAATAGTTTATTAAGAATTCTTATTTATTATTACAATTTCTGTAGTACTGATGAATTTTATGAGTGATATTTTCACTTGAAATTAATAATAGGATTTTTACCCGAGTTTCAGAGCCGATAGCTGCTCAATTGAAGATTTTTTTACATGTTTTTTCTGCTTTGCTAAAAACGTACAATTTATAACTTTTAATCATTCCGTTAGATAAATCATGAATTATATATAATAATTAACTTTTTAGAAAAAATAGAAAAATTGCTGGTGGTTTCGTTTTTACTCAAAAGTACTTCTAAATTTAATATCATTACATTAAATGCAACGGAAATTATAATTGCTGTTTTATTAAATTACATTTAAAAAAATTAGTTTAAAGGTTTAGTTGCAAAAACAGTGGTATCTTATACAATTTTTCAAGAAATAAATATCTGACACTAGCAGCAGTAACTAATAAGAAAATAGATCTTGTTTCTTAGTATTATCTGTTACCAATAGACCAGCTCTTTCGAAAAATGTTGGAATATTAAATAATTTTCTATAAAATAAATAGGACACTGGCGGCACTTACTAACATTCATTTTCAAAACTGCTATAATTTCGTAGAAACCGGTTTATAAATTTAGAAAAATTAAATTTCATTTTAGCGAGAAATTACTACTCTGAAATTTACGACATAATGCAAAATCTGCCAGCTGCATAATAAGTTGCACTAGTTCTAATACCAGTAATAATTTAAATTACCTGATGTATGCATTTCAAATAAAAATGGAATTTTATACCTAGAAGTTAATGATGTAGGTAGGCATCAATACGTCAAGTAAATAGAATTGACGTTCATTCAAACGATTTACCTAACAAACTGTACTGAAAAATCGAGTCTCATTTAATTATTTTTATAATATAATGTTTTACTCCTAGTAGATCCTTTGCAAGACATATCTACTAATATCAAATCTTAATGATATCCTATTCTCATATATTGCTAACAATCTCTGCTCATCATTATCGTTAATAGAACGCAGAATAAATGACTTAAAAAAACTAAAGAGAATAATTACTAACAGTTCGATATTGACAGAAGACAAGATGCTGAAGACAGCGAATTTTGTCATGCATGTCCTATTGTGTTTGTATAGATAATTATTTTCTGGTGTGAACCAGATGGATTATTACTAAATCTTTTGCTGTATCTTGTTAACAATCTCTATTCATCATTATTGCAAACAGATCTCAGAAAAAAATGTCTTGTTTTATTTATCATAGCGATCTAAACAATAAGTACATTAACTACAATTGTAGGCAATTTGAAAAAATAACGATGTTAAAAGACAATTATCCTATGATAGCACCTTCTGTTATTATTGCATTTAATGTTTAATTAGTGCCATGTAGTAATTCACAACAAATTCTCTTTTTTAGTCACTTAGCTGGTAAAAGCTTGAGCAGGTTAACCGCCAGTTGATTTGGATGTTATTTCTGGAGCAAAACTGATTAATCTCTTCTTGGATAGTTAGAATATTCAGAATTTGTTAAAATTTGTAAATACAATTTCACACGAATGAGACACACGACTTTCGTTGTGTATGTATTATCATGTTTGTACAAATATCTATTTTCTGGTGTGGATCAGATGGATTATTACCAAATCTTCTTCCAACTCTTCTGTTATCCCTGAACGTCGCGTAGTTTTGTATTGCTCGCGACACCCGACATCAGTCAAGTGGCCCCGTGAGGGATGTTCTTTTATTGCCGGATCGTGTTCCGATGTTGGGGCTTCTGCTCCAGCTCCACCATACTGGGGCTGATTTCATGTGATTATGCGAGCCCGACTAATTATTCCCGTGGCGGTTGATGATCGGCCATCCTTTACCAAGAAGCAACGCATTTGACATTTTGAACACGATCGAATATCAATGGAGGTTTTGATGTATACACGACACGCCAATGGAGATGGTGATATTGCATGACCTAGGCACGTGCTCGAACCGGCGTCGTGGATTTTATTTAAAACGATCAGAGGGATTAAAAGTTATAGTTAATAGGGACTTCAAATGTAACTTTGTGTCCACTGTTGTGAGCAAATGATTTTATTTTTTTGTTGAAGTATTTTTATTTTTGTACGTGTTTGTCAAAGATATAACAAGAATAGAAACAATTTATGGAGTTAATCCTCACCAGAGCGTTTGCTGCAGAAATGACGTTGCTGTACGACCCAGTAAACCACCCAAGTTACATAAAATATTTCTGGATATTTTAAAAAATTAGACTTCTAAAAAACTAAAAACCACAGTTTTCATATTATATTCTTCAGTAATTTAACTCAGAGTTCTTCAATAATTATCACTTAGAATTTTAATACTTAAAGCAGAATTAGTGCACTGGATGTCGTCTATAGTTGACATTCGTATATAGAGGTTGTGGTATATTGACGATGTTTGTAACGAAAGTCTTGTTCAGTGCTGGGAATTTTTTTTCAATCATTGCCCCAAAATATTTTTGTCTAAGTTGAAATTACCCCTATACAAACAACTAAGTAGCAAAAATAGTAAATATCAAAATTTCAAAATACTTACTTTTTACCCCAAAAACTCTATTTTTATCTTATTTGGGGTAATTTACGCCGGTTCCCCAACCACTGGTCTAGTTTCTGTCAGAATTATACAAATTGAGTGGACATTAGATATCATTGATCATAACCTGTCCATGCAATATGATAGTTAATGTTTTTAATATCTAACAGAAGTACTCTGAGTTTGATTTTCCAATTTTATGGTTTCTCGACGTTTTAAATCATTTTAAATTTTTTGTTACCAAAATTTGAACAAGCATGTATTTTTAAAAGCCGTTTCATGAAACTTTATAAGGACTTACGTTGATTAGT
The DNA here is from genome assembly GCF_003426905.1 of Ctenocephalides felis. Taxonomy (NCBI): domain Eukaryota; kingdom Metazoa; phylum Arthropoda; class Insecta; order Siphonaptera; family Pulicidae; genus Ctenocephalides; species Ctenocephalides felis. Next base: position 64,266,628 of record NW_020537324.1, read on the forward strand.
TATGTGCAACGATCGGCCAATCCGTTTCTATATAATTGGCAGATAAAATGATCAAATTTTAAAATAACAGGCTTTATGCTTATCGTGTGTATACGAAATCAATCACATTGATTAGTTTTCAAGCGAAATCTTTTTTATTGTCACAATTTAGAATCTCTATCTCCTGAGTTAGTTAAAATCTCGATTCTTCTTGATTAAGTTGAATATCTAGTATTTTTCTGGGCTCCGAATTGTGAAAGTATGGGCATCTATATTATTCATCTTTGCTATAGATTACATTCATGTAATTGTTTTATAATTAAAATTTGATGGTGTATTGATCTGGTTTTGGTAATTACTGGTATATGTAGAACGTTAAACAATGATAAATATAAATAACAATTTTCTGATGTAAATTGCTTGTCAATAACATAATTTTTTAGGTGATTGTATGCGAATACGTTGTATGTCCCCGAATGCGAGAACCATATTCTTAAGAATGTCATTAGATTTTAAGGTTACGTCCTAGTAGAAATCTTGAATAAAAATTGTCTGGATCAAAATGGTTTTATCTCGTCGCCCGCAATGTCAATGAATGTATGTTAATTTTAATTACATGAAGTTCTTCATACACAATTACATGATAATTGAAATTGCGAAAACAATATTTCTTTAGGCATTGTTTAACATAATAATTTTCTCCCTTTTTATGGAATTTAAGAATATTAAAGCAACCCAGCTATATTCTAACATGTCGAAGATATATCTTTTTTAACTTCCCGTAGGGTAAGTTATAGTAATCGCAAAAAAATCGAAAATGAAAATTTTTATATATCTTTACGTTTCAGAGGTTTGTGAACATTTTGGCATACCTTAGAAAAAATGGATGTATGTGTGTGTGTGTGTGTGTATGTGTGTGTGTGTGTGTGTGTGCGTGTGTGTATGTATGTGCGGATACAAATTTTCGTCGACGATTTCGGGAACACGGATCAACCGATTTGAATAATTCAAAAAAACATTCGATTCGTATTGATAAGGAGACGTGCTGATTAGTTTTTGGCAAAGGCAGGTCCAGCCGTTCCGGAGATACGGGGCAAAAAGTGCCGAAAACGGTAACTCAGTTTTTAAGAGAACGGAGCGTCCGATTTTAATAATTCAAAAAACATTTTACTTGTATTGACAAGTTAAATAATTGATCAAATTTTCATAAAGGCAGGTCTAGCGGTTTCGGAGATCTAACGAAAAAAGTAAAAAAAAATGCCATTTTGCGGTCAAAAATGATCATTAGACATATGCACATCAAATTTTCAGATATTTTATAGAGATTTTAACAATAAGTATAAATTTTGTTTATTTTCCTATGGGTTCCGTATCAATGTTTAGACAGCGACGCCGCGCTTACGCGCTTTATATTTTGTCTCTATGCAGTTAAAGCAGTACGATTGCTTTGAAAAACAAGTTCAGATCTTCCAAAAATATGTCAAAATAAAGAAAACATTTTTTTTTCAAAAAAAAAAAAATTTTTTTTTTCAAAAAAAAGTAATTTTTTGTCCAATTTATAGTGTTTCAAAAATCTTATTTTTTCGAAGTAAATTTTTTTCAAAAATGTTAATCGTTTTTAAAAAAAAAAATAATTTTTGGTACGGGAAGTTCCAGCAATTTGCCTTAAGGCACGATGCCCTAATTGCCTTAAGACAGAATTCCACTTACAGCTAGTTAGAATTACATCTGACACATTTTTTAATAGGCTTTACATGTTTGAGAATTGAAGTACTAGATACGTAAAACATATTGAAAAACGCGCTTAGTTTGAAATTTAAATGAATTGTTCAGCTTCTCTAATTTAAAATGAGAATTGGGAGTAGTACCTTCTTGAAATACCTCCAAATAGCACAAATGTTAAATAACAATAATATCATGAGTGTGCCGATTTGTTGTTACTTAAAGCATACGTGTGAAGTCGATCTAGTGATAAATTCGAACGTTTGTGTCATTTGGAGGTTATGTTTTTGGCTACATTTTATTTTGACAGTTTGTGTCTACCAACTCATGCTATTATTCAGCAAAGTGACTGGTAACATAACTATTTTAACTCAGAATTGGGTCCCCAGAATCCATAACAAAGAGGAATAATTATGTTTTGTTCTATCAAAATATATTGTCATATGTTCCAAAAAGCAATTAGCGGTTTCCAATCTGTGGAGCGCGCCCTCTCAGAGGGGCGCCATTTTATTATAAAGGGGCGCGTACATCTGCTTCCAGAATACTATTTTCGAAAATAAACCAACATTTTTGAAACTATATAAAAAAAACTAAAAGATGCAATAAGCTTTTTGCATTATTTTGCATAATATTACTTATTAATTTGTAGTCTGATGATATCAGTTGAGTATATATATATGTAATTAAATTGTTGAAAAAAATGTAGGGAGCACAACAATTTTTTTTATTGGAGAATGGGGACGCGGTGCGAAAAATTTTGAATACCACTGACTTAACAATTTGAATATACTTTCATTCGTGTGTAAATCTTTTCCTACAGTACCACTTTTATTAACCAACACTCCTAAATGTAATTTTGCATGCATGTAATTATAAATGTAAGGTAAACCAGATCCGTTTGCATTTATGCAAATAGCACTGTGAATTAATTCTAAATGGTCGCGCTTTTGAACAAGCTTGCATTGTCTACCAGAGTTATAAATATGAAAATTCTCGTAATTTACTTCGATAAGTTTATCTAGGACTGCGGCGTTTATATCCCAGGCGAATCCTGCACCATTCAGATTTATGCGCAAGTTGAGAGAGCTTAATTAAATGGCAAAATACATTTTTTATTTATTTCCTTGTTCAGGGATAAAAAAGTTACGATAGAGTTCAGAAAAACTTCGTCGGTGGAGAAGAAATGACCGTAATGCCAATGTTTTTGTTTGAAATATTGTATATAGAAATAGTAAACTGGAAATTTATCAGTTGGATGGATCAATCACATCAAATTAAAATACATGAAAAAAAACAAGAGAAATTAAATTTTATGATGGTGGTTTATAAGCCAAATTCGTGGTTCTAAAATTTAATCAAAATTATAAGCAGATGAATTGTGCTAAAACATGCATTTTACCTTAGGAAATACAAATTTTCATTTTACACACGTATCTAACGTTCGTAGACAATTAACTCGCCGAGATTTGATCACTTATTCCGTGTTCAATTTAGTCGTACAGATTTTCAGAAGCATTCGTGGAAATAATTTAGACATACTTTGAGACAGTGTTGGGAAACCTTAGGAAAAATATTCTTTCCAGACTTATTATGACAAAAATAGTTTGTCCCGTGGATTTGGGGGCGTCCATTAATCACGTGATCGATTTTTTAAGGATATTTGCACCCCCCTTTCTCTTTGGTGATACCTGGTGATATTTGAAAATACCCCCCTCGCCACCAAAAATCACGTGTACTTTTAGTTACGAACAAAATTCCAAAATTTTTGATTTTTTTTTGAAAATGTCTGGATTAAAAAAAAAATCAGGTAAAAAATAAATACACGTGATATTTTACTATAATCCTTCCTCCCCCATGTGATACTTCGTGAATTTTTGCCAACCCCACCCTCCTCCAAAAAACCTCACGCGATTAATGGACGTTCTCTCAGTGGTTAGAGCTATGGGATTTCAATCAGAGGTCACAGTCTGATGACAAGCAATAGCAACATTGTTTTATAATTATAGATAACCTTTAGATTCTTACCACTATTTGCTAAAAAATACATATAAATATAATGTATTATTAATAGTAATTTAATTGACTTTGTTTTATTAGGGTGGTCCTTAATATGGATTATTTCGAATTTTTTGGTCCCAGGGGCACAAATGCTTCCAGAATGATAAAAAATATTCTCTGAAAGTTTTAGTTCTTAATATTAACTTTACTGCACTCCAACCAAAGTTTTTTTTATGAAAATAGCATGGATAAAATATTGTTTCTTTTTTATAATTTTATAACTTAGCGACAAGTGAATCAAAATTTTGAGAATAACATTGTATTTGCTTATTTTAATCATAAATAAAAAAAATACAACAACAAAAGATGTAATTTATAAAATCTGTATTTACTTAGGAAAAAGAACCAAGAAACTTTGATTGGTTTAAAGTTAACATTAGGACCTAAAATTTACAGAGAATTTTTTTTTTATCAATTTGGAAACATTTGAGCCCCTGGAAACAAAGAAATTTGAAAATATTCATATCAAAGACCATCCTAATCTTTTATAATATTATAAATCAAACTACAGTAATCGTTGTAGTGGTCAGATTAAGGTTTTGTCATGCAGATTTAAAAGACCACTCATATAAAATTAAAATATTTCAGATTCCAATTGTACATCAGTAAATACGGTTTATGTATAAAATGACAAATTTTCTCACTACAAAACTAAGATTTGATAAAAATATTATTTCTGGGAGACTTCTTAGATAATTTACTGGTAGCTGTGCTTAGTAACATTAGGTTGAAGGTAAAATTTTCTATGATGATGCAATACAAAAATATGGAAATATTTATTTATAAGATAAGCTACCATTTTATGTAGTAAACTAAGAAGATTTCACTATAGTTCTCTTTATATACCGCTCTCTTATATATTCAATTTAGCTAGTGCAAATCCGCATTACTATATTTTTTGAAAATATTTGTCAAGTATTAGGAACGTTTTGACCTTTCAATGTGCTTTTCCTAGAATGCATAAACTATTTCGAACTACAACTTTCACTTCTGAACGGTTTCAAATCCCTGCTTCATCCCTCGACATTTCTTACCCCTGCCACAAAAGCATCCCTTCTAACATGTGTGAATTAGTCGGATTAATATACTCGGCAGAATTTACCTACTTCGCTCGATTTACATATCAATCCGCTATTGTTCCCCAAATATCTTGTACCAGGAATCAAGAAACATATGCCTCGTTGTGAGATGGATACGGGCATACTAAATACAACTTAGCTGGGACATATATTCGTATAACTTATGGAGAAGAGCTATTTTGGAATTGATCATGAAAGCTAATCAAATGGTAATATCTGCATTTGGTCGATATAAAACAATTGCCATATATGTTTGTGATTTTTAATCTGTGAGTCTCTCCATTTCAATTTGTGCAGTTTGTTGTGGGTACTACTAATTTATGCTCATAGTCTATGAATGGGTATTGATTTCACTTCATTCATATGTATTTCAGCTTTTAAATTTTAATGCTATTTGCGAGTGTTTTTGGACTGTCTGACCATTTATTCGAACCTCATTCAGAGACCTGCGACTCATGTCAGAACTTAGAATTTAATTAAACTTTGATTCGGCACAAAATGCAAATTAAGTTCTAGGGAATGGACATCACGATATAAATGGACAGGCTCATACATTGTATATTATTACACTGATAGTATAAGGCTGATGAAAACCTAAACTAGTAGTGTATGGCATCGTGCTTTAGGGCAAATTGCTGGAACTTCCCGTACCGTAACGAAATGTTCGAGGAATTTTGAATGTTTTTGAATAGATTGTTATAAATACTGTAACATTGTCTAATATTTATAAGAAATATATAAACTAAATCACAAAGTTAATATTATTTATTTAGAGTATATAAGTGATCTGTAGAACTTTAGCCAGCATTAAAATTAAAATTTGAATTATTTTCTATATTAAAAAAAAAATGTCTTGAAAAAAAAATTTTAGAAAAAAAATTGAAATAATTTATGTTTCCAAAAGCAATTATTTTGTCAAAACAAGCAGAAGGTTTTTTTGAATAATTCAAATCGGATACTTAGTTCTCTCTAAAACTGCATTTTTTTGCAAATTTAGCTCGGTATCTCTGAAACGGCAGGACCTGCTTTTGCCAAAAACTAATCACCACTTCTACCCGACATTACTATTTGAATGTTTTTTGTATCATTCAAATCGGATGCTCCGTTCTCTAAAAAACTCGATTTGTATTTTCTGCACTGTTTGCTTTGTATCTCCGTAACGGCTGGACCTGCCTTTGCCAAAAAGTAATCACCACTTCTACCTATCAATAGAAATTTAATGTTTTTGAATCATTCAAATCGGTTGATCCGTGCGCCCGATAACGTGGACGAAAAATTGTATCCATACGTACATACACACACACTCACCTTCATTTTTTCTGAGGTTAGCCAAAATGTTCAGAAACCTCTGAAACGTGAAGTTATGCAAAAAAAATTATTTTTGATTTACGGCCCATTACTATAACTTACCCTAAGGGAATTTAAAAAATATTATTGAATATTTTATCTATAATTCTATAGTACCCTATATATTAAGTATTAATTAATTACAATTCACAGCAATACTAAATCAGAAAATCTTTTGCACAAATGACAATTATGGCAAAACAATCTTAATACATTGAAGTTCTTTTGTTGTATTCACGATAGTATATTATTGTTTTTGTAGTACTCATGTAATTAATCTTACACTAGTGCAGCATTAGACTTTGATGTTTTTCCTGTTTTTGTAAGTAACGCATTGTTTTCTAAAGAACAAGGTTGTAATAAATGTGCTCTCGTAAATAAAACTCGGGTTTTCTGCACAGGGTGGATTCTAGAATTATACTGGACAACGTGTAATTTTTTGGGAAACTATAGTAAATACTTAACGGTACTTCGTTATTTTTTTCTATACAAAATTGCAACAAAATTCTCAAACTGATGAAGAGCCTATGCAAACTCTTGAAAATTAATAAATGTAATTGTTCCAATTGATGCGGATAAAAAGTTTACTTATAGTCAAACAGAAAAGAAGGATAAACAATTGAATGCAGAATATAAAATTAATTAAGCTTTTATATAATCTTGTTCAAATTTATTTGGAGTATTATAGGAGCAGAACATAAAATTAGTTCAACAAAATAATCACGCTTATATATATTTTTTCTTCCAAGTTTTTTGTTACCAAATCGTTTCCTGCGACATGTAGTTCTCGTAGTGAGAAAAGCTCTGGAGCTTTTCAACTACCACTATGAAGCTTTTCTTTGCAGTTACATTATATTTTTGTATTGTACTTCTAGAACAGACAGGATTTCAAGTTGTTGTTGCTCGGTACCATCTCCTTGCACTCTGAAGTTTTGTAATTAATTTGAATGTGTAATATTCGTAAAAGTGAGCGAATTTTCCGACAATAGAGTGCAATTAGTGGAGACTAACTTTTGTGATGTCAAGAAGACATTGCAAGTCATTGTACTAAACTGACGTTGTGAAGAATTAGTTTTGTTACTAAGAGCTGAGATCCTAACGCTGTATTTTCGTTCTGCTAACTCTTAACTTTTGATATAACTTTTCTGATTATTTTTAGAACTTCAATTACCTTGCGGAATGAACTTATTCGAGAATATTTATTTAATCAAATCAACTTAGGCACTACTATATATACCTATGTATATGTACATATATGTATTGTCATGTTATGTCAGTTGTAACCTTAGGGTGGTTCAGTTGAGAATATTTTATGGCTGTTTTTATCGGAACAGTAGTATCAAATATGCATTTTATATATGGATGATGCTATCAAAATATTGCATGATAAATAATAAAAATTTAAATAGTCATTTTGAAAGACGGTGAAGTTGAAACTGATAAAAGTTTTCAAGAAAAAAAAAAATATTTTTTCAATATGTTTAAAATATAAATATAATTTATATAAATTATAAATATAATTTTTACTTTATATACATATTTTAGGATCTGTGAACTTTTGCAGTTTTTGCATATTTCTATTAACTTTCCGAAGACCAAATTTGTTGTATTCAGAAAATTCGATTTGATAATTTTGTTTTCTAGGTGTATCAAGTCATTCTGAATCAATTTTTACCGAAACTGTAAAAATGCATCTGTGTTTGTATGAGTGTGTTATGTGAGCCAAAATTTTATCTTCCTCCGACTTTTTCTCAAAAACGGATTAGAATTAGAGAAAAAACGTCAAAAATCATGAACAAATTTTAAAAATTCGAAAACTGTATGAAAGACAGTTCATTGTCCTAACGCATATATTAAAATGTTACAGTCTGATGAAAAGCGGTTACAAAAATTCGTTTTAGAGGTATGGTTTCTTCAGCAAAGTATCTTATTTTGATCCCTAGAATCCGAGAATCATATGTGCCTAAGCGACTTTTTTGATCCTTTGAGTATGTTAGTATGTTACTAGGTCCAGTAGAGGCGATTTTTTACTTGAACTTACATTTGCGATCTATGATCCGAAGTGACAATTTTATATCTTGCAGCCTAATATCCAAATTGGCTGTAGCTAACTGCGCAACTATTGTCTGCAACTTCAATAACTAGGACTTTTTTAATTGTCTGCACCTATTCCATAATGGAATATCAAGCAAATTTCTGATAGTACTTAAAAATGTCTGAATCAAATGCCAATAATAAATATGATAGGATGTCGAGGTGTGCTATAACTAGAAATTGTTCGAAAAAAAATGAATGAGTCTGCGGATATTGGTATTACTCTCGATCGCACTATAATTTAAGCAAATAATTTTACAATTTTCATTTTTGTTGGTGTTTCTTTTACTGCATAGTTAAGAATTTATCTTTTATTGATTTGATCATCATTTAAATACCAAATATTCTTTAAATATGATTTACCCTAAAGTCTGTGCAAATATTTGCCCTTAGCTTAAATAGATGTAGTATCCACGATCACCAGGTGGGCTGAAGCCAAAAAGAAGATTATGAAATCAGTTTTGGGGTAGTAGTGTATATAGGTATGTGGGTAGGTACTCTCGTTTCGTTTCGTTTCGTTTGGCTTAAATTCTTCGCTATCTCTCTATGCTAATTCACTCGGGCGGCGGCAATTACGCCTTTTCATATTGCATTGTAATGTCGCGCATCCGGTTTTCGGGTTGCCGGCAATCAGACGACCCATTGTATTCGGTCCTCTGTCGGGCCCTCAAGAACAGAGACACCAGTGCCACCAGTGGCATATTCATATTTCAAACACACTCGAGAAAAGTTTGCTCGAGATTTTTATGCGAACTTTTTGGCTAACCGTTTTGCATCAAGGTAGTAGAGGGTGAGGAGTTTTATATGAACGTGTTTTTAGAGGTGATTTATTATGTTTTTATTTATTTTATTATATTATATTGCTTTTTGATAGATCAAAACTAATCTTACGATCATTTTGTGATATTTGTTGTAATGATACTTCTTTTCTATTGTCTGTGTATTTTGGATAGCCTGTCTTATGTATTTTTGTTACTATGTTAACTGCAATCAAAACTGAATGAATATTTTGAACTATTCTGATGACTTATATACGGCAATATGGTTGTCCTATCTCTACTCGATGAATTTATTATGATAAAAAGGATAATACTCATGATTTCTCATTGGAAGCAGCAATGTAGTAGTGATATTTCCATTTGGAAACATAATGATATCTAAATTGTGAATGAGAGCAGTTTCACTACTGCTTGATATCTTAACCCGAAAAATAGCAGTTTATTTATAAACAAAGTGCAGAAATTAGGTGCTTTAGACTGCAGGTGATTCAGATGGCTTGATGCAAGTTTGGTGCAATACAGTGATCATTTCCACACTTAACACATACAAACAGGCGATTGCAATATAACCTAGTGTGGCCATACAATCGACAACGTCCACATTGCGGAATATTATTTGTTCTAATAGGAGGTTTGAAATAGATTATTTGGTTCAGTATTTTTCCAATCTTAAAAATTTTAGTGTTATTTTTGTTAACTTCTAAATCTATGTAGAACATGTTAAATGGAGTTGTTATCCTAAAATGTAGGATATTTGTTATATTCTTTACTTGGTGACCTTTATACTACTTGTACTTTGACTAACAACTTTACTTTTGTAGTCTATAAATATCTAATGCATTTTTTATCAGTAAGCTTTCCTAATAATCCATTATCGCATCAGACTCCAAATTAACTCAATATCCATAATGCCCTCTACTCTGCTGCGATATTTGCATTATTGCCGCAGCAGCATCGGCGGCATCGGCGGCACCGGCAATCGTTGCCGCTCAGCTCAAATATTAAAGGCTATTGCAATTAGTGAACTGCGAAACCAATCCTAAAGCGTTGCGTCGCTCAAAGCGGCTGCTAATCATTTTGACTTAATCCGGATTTTCGCATACGCAATCAACTTACGATTAACCTGTATCACATCAAAGCTTCAACCGACCGAACAATCATAATACAAAGAGAAATATTGAACAGAGTGCACCTAAGTTCATTTTCACACATTATGGGCTTTTGCATGCATTAACTCGGATTAGCACGATATACATTATAATTAGGATAGTTCCTGCTATTTTATAAAAATATGTACGTTTACATGAGAAGTAAACAGAACTTGATCAAGCGGGGTTAGAATGCAGATTTGTAAGAAATATATAAACTGAATTGCAAAGTTGTTTTTCCCGCAACATCACCAATTGAATGTTTTTTTAATGATTCAAATCGGATGGACTGTTCTCTCAAAAACTTAATTTTTGTTTTCTGCACTCTTTGCTCTGTATCTCCGCAACGGCTGGACCTGTCTTTATTAAAAACTAATAAGCAAGTCTTCTTCCCGCCACATACTTCAAAAATGTTCTTGAATTGTTCAATTAAAAAACTTGCTTCTCCCAAAATTGAAAGATTTGTGCTTCTATCTGAAGTTTTTTTTTTACAAGTCATGTGATCTCATCAAAGTGTAAAACTGTATCATTACTTTTAATTCTTATACTCTGCATATTTTTTTCGCCATCGATGTTTTTTTCCGGTGATTAGTTCATACGATACTTTATTGAAAATGTACTTCTAGATTGTGCAAACAAGAAAAATGACTTACAAAGAAAACCATTAAAATTTGTGAGAGAGTTGAAACAATCTATTTTTCTTGTGCAGTTTTGTTCCTTTTAACACGTCTCTCGCCATGTATAAGAAGTTAATATTTATTCTTTGATCATGCAGCTGTTCAGCATATCTGATTTTCTTCTTTGTTTAACGCCGCGGAGAAAATAAATAGTTTTCTTGTGAACTTGGAATAAGCTAACAAAGCTCTGTGGCGAAGATTCAAGCTTACGATAAATAAGCAGTTGGTTTTAATAATATTACGGGAATGGCTTGGATGCAAATGATTTGTGGAAACAAATGTTTTTTCATTTCTGTTATTCCAGGTACTATATATTTATAAAATCAATGTTGGGAAATAATATTTTTTATCTATCGATAATATTTCGAAATGCCATTTAATTTTAAAATGTCGTCAATAGATACAGAAACCGGAACGGTGGAGCAAATTTATACAGTCAAGACTGTTATTTTCAAATATTTTTTTTTGTTATTGGATAATTTTTTAATGAATTAATCCCCGCGATGATTTAATAATTTAATCATCATATATTTCACATATTTTGGTCTCAGGTGAGTTTGTGCGTCGACTGCACGCAACACTCATGAGTATTAATACCGTTGTCGAATTTTCTGCATTGACGCCGTCGGCAAACAAAATATATATCAATCAGCAACTATTCATCAGGCTTTAAGCTCGTCAAACATAACTCTATGACAATTTATATTTATGAACAATATATATAAAACAAAACTGGGTTTATAAAATGAGCTGTCGATATATGTTGAAATACGATGAAAAAATATACGAAATTGTGTAATTTGTTTTTTGATAAATAATAAGTAATATAAATTATTTTTAGCAGTGTTTACTTTGTGGGAGTAGTAATAATTATGATAATATATTTAATTAGAAACTCCCAACATAATAAAAAAATATAAATTCATTAACTGTAAAAATATTTCGATATCAAAAATATACATGACATGTCCGATTGTTTTTTTACAAATAAAAACCAGTCTGCTTGATATCGCCACACACTCCCTGCCCAGTGTTGATCTCACAGTTTAAAAAAAAATACAGGGAAACACGTTATAAAAATGTGGTGGGAAAGCAGATTATAGCAGACCAGTGTTGTAATACTGGTCAATTACAAATTTCCATGTTTCGTCAGCAGATCCACCGTATGTGGTGATTTGACCTGCCATCAACTCCATATTCTGCATAATGTTCTCGATCTAATGGGTATTAGTTATATCAGAATAACTTAATGTTTAGAATGCATAATTTATGGGTACAGTTTCCATTTCTGCAAGCGTTGCATTCGTATCTGATGAGTTCCGATCAGAGAAAGAAGTTGGCTCTTTATCCAAATCAGGATCATTGGTTTCTTTGACATAAGAGTCCAGAAATGTGGAATCCAATAAATTATGTCAAATTTTGTTTTGATTCGTCGTTGTCACCGATAATAAGAGGTAGCATTATAAGACGATTTGTTGAGTTAACAGAGAAAGAGAGGTTGAATTGCATTCCAATGAAAAGTTCAGGCTCCAAATTATTTTTTCTGTCAGCAATAAACACTGAGGTCTGGGTATACCAAATGAGTAACCTCGGAAGTCTGATCCAGATAGTAAGTGCGTTAACTATGATGGATTGGACTGGACATACCTTATAGGTCGTCACTGAAGACCAGTGATTATGGTGCTGCGTCAAAATCAATTTTTCTTAAATCTTCGAAAAATAAAACTCCTTAATATTCATCTCCATCGTCGTGAGTCACCAATGTGGGAGTCGTAATGATTATGACATTATATTAAATTAGAAACTCCCAACATAATAAAAAAATATAAATTCATTAACTGTAAAAATATTTCGATATCAAAAATATACATGACATGTCCGATTGTTTTTTTACAAATAAAAACCAGCCTGCTTGATATCGCCACAACTTCAAGATTTAAGGTGACTTCATGTTTAATTATGCCCAAAACCCATATGAAATTGTATATTTTCAACTTTCCTTATGGGAATGATCGATTCTTGAGGATTTTTGGATTTTTAAGAATTTCCCATTGTCGTGATATTTAAAAAAAATTCCCCACCAAACATTATGTGTATATTTAATTACGAGGAAAAGTCTTAAAATTGTTTAATGTTTTCTGGATTTTTTTTTTCAAATTCAGGTGAAAAATAAATACACGTGATATCTTACTAGGCCACGTGATATTTTGTGATTTTTTGTCAAACCCCCCTCCGCCTCCAAGCCTTACGTGATTAATGGAAACCCCCTATGGTCTATAAACTTACAAGAAATTCAACAATTAAATTTTTTGCATATTTGTATTTGCATTTGTATTTATTTTTATGTGTGTGAGTATACTTGTATACATACAATTTCTCGTTCACGATTTCAAAGGCGCGAATCAACCGATTTGAATGATTCAAAAACTATTTGATTCCTATTGGTAGAGAGACCTGCTGATTAGTTTTTAGCCAATCACAACTCCAGAATTTAAAGTACACATACATTTATAGACCGATTCTGCCACATAACAGAAAAATATTATGGCAAGGCCATGTTACGCTCTAACTTCCATACATTAAAAACCACTAAATCATACTAAATACTGTCATGTCTTTGTTGTGCATTCAGGCGTTTTACACATAAACTGCAACGTCACTTGTATGTTGTGGAGCTGAGTCAGAAAAACCCTGTTATCTAAGATCGTTTTTTTTGACATTTGTGCGCTTTCTAGGTTAGGTTTCCTATTTGACAATCTAAGCAATACGCCTGAATCAACCACATGGCTTTTGTCAATATTTTGTATGGAAAGTTCTTCATAACATGGCGTTGCCATAACATTTTTCTGTTATGTGGCAGAATCGTACCCTCTGTTTTTTTTGTTGAACATTATCTTTGCTTATTTTGTTGAGCTATGCATTACAAATTTATTATTGCAAAAAAAATGCAGAAAACTTAATGCAAAAAGAAAATCTCCAAGAAAATTCTGGAAACACGTCCCATTATATGTCCATTACCACCATTTAGTACAATAGCAAACTATGCACTTCACCTCATCTGGCTCAATCGTGCATATAACATAACTAATAGAGCTATATTGCAGCCATATAGAGCCGGGCATGTTCTCGGGGATGTTGTTGCAATGTTTTACAGTGTAATGGTGTCGACATGTCACCGGTATCCTGCTGTACGATATTACGGAGGCTTGTAGTGAATAAATACAATTTCGTTCAATTTGCCTCGGGACGCGTTTGTGTATTACTGACCGCATAGCACGGGTAGTCGAAGGGATGTTTGTTCACCAAATAGGACGGAGAATTTCCAAAAACCGAATGCGGCTCTCGTTAATAATTTTTTTCACATGACTTACTGTGTATGACAATTAACTTTCCGCGGAGAAAAATATCGGATTTTTTTCACTTCAATGAGTGATTCTACTATTCTGTTCATATTAGTTTGTGGTAGTGCTAAGGTCCCTCCATATTATCTTTGGGCAACTTCTTCTTCAGTCTTCTTGAAGTTGGTGTCTCAAGAAGCTGAGTGACTATGTAATTTGTATGATGTTCTAGTTTTTGAAAATGTTTTATATTGTTGATTTGTATTATTCTGTTTATAAAATTAATATGAAGATCGTCGTGAAAGATTTTCTAAAAGTTTCAAAAAATTTCAAAAAAAATGCAATGTTTTTAAAGAATCTCAATTACAAAATTTTCAAATTTAAAACAAAAAATTATTTTAAAAAAACAAAAACGTATATCGGATTTTATTATAATTTTGATATTTATACCAGTTTTTCTAAACTTTCCAGAAACTTCATAGTAATTGCAAAAAAGTCGAAACTGAAAATTTTTGCATATCTTTACGTTTCGCAAAAACACAGACATACCTACATTTCTAGAATAAATAACAGTGATTGCCAACAAATATAAAAACAGGATAGACGTCCATCCTAACCAATAACAAGTGAAGTTTACCTGGAAGACCGACCAACCAACCAAATTAAAAAAAAAAAATCTTGAGGACCTAATATAGTATAATTAACTTCAATACTTGCATTTTGCTATATTTTGTTTTTTATTTTGTTTTTATTATTTTTATCATATTTCAATTAGCTCCAGGGTGTGCACCACTGGGTGTTTATACTAATTTCACTTGGAATGAAATTCATTTTATCATATATTTGTCAGCATTCTCTGTTTAATGTAAGAATATATACAGATTGCAGAATAACATTGGAAAAAATCTTCGTTCCAAAGTTTTCTGAACATTTTTGCATACTTTAGAACACATGGTTGTATACATGTGTGTGCGTATGTATGTGCATGTTTGGACACACTTTTCCGTCCACGATTTCGAGAGCACGGATCAACCGATTTGAATGATTCAAAAACCATTAGTTTTGCATTGTATGAGGAGCTGATTAGTTTCTAGCAAAGGCAGGCGAGCCAAGTGCCAAGATGGTAATAGATTTTTTGAGAGCTCCGATGATTAAAAATAAATGTATTTTTATTGACGAAATGAAGAACTGATAAAATTTTGGAAGGAATCCATTAAAAAAGTGCAAAAAATGCCGTTTGGCGGACAAAAATGATCATTAGACATATACACATCAAATTATCACACAATTTATAAATATTTTAATAATAATATCAAAATTTGGCCACTTTTCTGTGGGTTCCGTACCAATGTTTATACGTTATACTGCAACGCGGTGCCCACGCGCTTCTATATTTAGTTTCTCGGCAGCTAACGTATCGCGATTGCTTTAATAAGAGGTTCAAAAATTCCAAAATATTTCAAAGTATGAAAAAATGAAATATTTCAAACAGGTCAATTTTTTCGAAAATTTTAAAAATCTCAAAAAACATTTTTCTTTATGGTTCTAAAATAAAACTAAATCTTTTTAAAAAAAATAATTTTTGGTACTGGAATTTCCAGCAATTTGCCTTCAAGCATGCCATGCACAACTAGTTTATTTTTCAATAAATTCAATATTTTTTTAAAATTTTATTAAAGCTTTAAATACAAAATATTGATTATAGAAAAAGTATATAACATAGATAT
>NW_020537324.1:64282675-64303836 GCF_003426905.1 Ctenocephalides felis
ATATTGATGAAACAAGGCCCCACATAAGTGATTTATTCTCGAAAAAGTTCTCTGAAAGTTGACTATTTAAAAAAAAATAAATCATAATTTAATATAAAATTCATAATTTACTTCTCGAGAACTTGAAAATCGCAGTTATGGTTTTTGGGTTTGGTCCAAGAAATAACATATACGATTTTGGTTCCAAAGTTCAAATAAACATTAATAAAAGGTCACTACAAATACTGAAAAATGGTGATAATTCCACCAAAGCTTTGGGTAGCGAAGTATCTAAAAGCTCATAACTTCCAAACAATGTGAAATAATTTTTTTCTTACATTTCCATACAAAACTTTGATTGAATTGCGTTCCATCTAAAAAACAATATTAAGAGCTAAAACTTTCAGAGAATTGTTTTTTATCAATTTGAAACCATTTGAGCCCTTGGGAGCAAGGAAATTCGAAGATGTCCATATAAAGGACCACCCTAATATATATATATATATATATATATATATATGTATATATATGTATATATCAGCTCACATGTATAATAATGCGGATTGTTGCCAGCAGATTAGTTTTACAATTGATTTAGTACAATGCAATAATCAGATTATTTCATAAAATTAGGCATGCATTTAAATCCACCTCATGCTCCACATTGGAACGTATTTCATACCGATTTAAATAATAATAACTTTATTTAGAAGTCTCCTCATCAATTAAAAATTATATGTTTTTGGATAATTTAAATCAGGTGCTATGTGCTTCCAAAAACTTAATTCTCATTTCCTGCACTCTTTGATTCGTTTCTGTAACTGGCTGGACCTGCCTTTGCCAAAAACTAATTAGCACGTCTCCTTATCAATAGGGATCGATTGCTCTTTGAATATTTTAAATTGATTGATTTGTGCCCCCGAAAACGCGGACAAAAAATTACTGGTATTTATGTATTATACACACATGCAACAATTTTTCCTAAGGTATGCTAAAATGTTCAGAAACCTCTGCAGAGTGAAGATACGATGATTTTTGGACAATTAAAATAACTTACTAAATTTCTAACATTTTGTTGTGATACCCATGACTCCTCACATTTGAGTTGTTCGCGGAGATGTAGAATTGATATTCCATAGATGAACTCATGTTAACAATTCATAACACAGTGTTTCTTGTGCAAGCGATTATTTCGGCAAGTGCACATCAAACGCATTAATAGCCTCGTTTATATCTCCTTGATGAACTCCCGAGCTCACACAAAACTTCTCCGTAATACCCGCAGCAATTCGCAGGGAGTTTGTTCGCACTGCTCGAAACTTAAAGTTCCCTAAACCGTACATTCTATATACATACATCTTGTGTTCTGGACAACTGCTATGCTCGGATATCACATTGATTACACCTCAACTGTGCGGAGAAGTCGCGGTCTACGTTTCCTTGCCGTAAGTTCATGTTGGGAGTTGTTTATTACAAAGGAGGGATGATGAACCGAAAATCCGATTATTAGAAACTTCGATGTAGAACAATGCGCTTAAGCTCGTACCGAAACGAGATTCGGGGCGCTTGATGAGGTCTCGCGATGACCTGTTGCGGTTAAGGAAGGAATATGATATCTGTTGTGGAAATAGGGATTGAAATAGGTATTTAAACATTTAAATTAATACTATTATTTTTTATTTTAGTAAGAAGTTTCAATTAACCATATGAAAAACTATTTTGGTCAAGATTTGAGCAGGACTTTTCGAATTTAGCCAGTGCTCCTTTAATGTAGAGGGTGGGCAGGTAAATAGTTGTGCATTATTATAAGTTTTGGGAGTCTAGCAATAAGAATGAGATAAGAAACTTGCAAATCAGAGATCAAAATATCACAGAAGCAGTTGTTTTTATTCACTTCTTAAAATAAAAAAAATTAATGTAATTCGTAAAAAAAATGTGGTTTGTGAGCTCACTCTAGCAATACCAACCAATATAATAAATTGAAATTTATAGATAAACTAGAGCTCTGGTGTTCTACAACAAGAAAATATGAAAGACATATTGTTTGGGTAGAAACGAGAGTATTGAAAAGAAAACGAGAAAGATTATTGATTAATAAAATTAGCTATATTAGTAAAATTAGTAATATTAGCTGAATACATTTGAAATTTCGAAAAGAAGGAATTATAAAAGTAGAAAGAAGAATGGAACAAGCTTTCTTTACATAAAACAAAATACTACAAATCTACCAATAATCCATTATTTTTAAGACCCTTATTCAGTATCTTTAAAGAGAAAGACAGATAATTTATCATTTCATGGATTTGAACAAAGTGCAACTATGAAAGTTTTGCACCAATTTTACATAAAAAATCTTGTATTTAAAGCGATATGACAAGAATTTCAAACAGTTGAACAATTGATTCAGAATTATAAAAAATCTGATAAAAATGGAGACAAGTTCTTATTAAAAATGTAAAAGTAATAAAGCTTCTTAATCTGATTTTTGCCCTTATAAAATGTTAAGTATTATGATTTGAATTTGAAAATATATGGATTTATGGAAAAAAATGTTTTTAAAAATTTGTATATATAATACATAGAATAAGCTTATGGCATTATTGTGCTAGGTAGCTAAAAAAATTATGATGACAGCATTAGATGGCATCAATAGTTTTATTTAAGCTTTTACAAAGTTCACTTTACAAGATAAAAATTTTAGGCAATAATTCTATAAGCTGTTGATCTGACGTACAAATTAACCCAGAAATTATTTGCCCAAGAGGCAACCCAGTGGTCAACTACTCTTGGATTGTCTTGTGACACGACAAATAATATCCAAAACTTTGTTAAAACTTTTTTTCGAAAAAGCTATGTTGAAAAAAATATTTTTATTGACAATTATTATTTTATTTAATAACTTGATTTGATGAACTATAAGAAATTATGTAATCTATATATATATGTATATATATATATATATATATATATATACATATAACATTTTTATGTGGCACTCAATTACTCAATTGACTAGATAGCTCTTCAAGTACTAATCCTTAAAATTTGAAATCCAAATCATTGCTATTACGTGTAATATATTGTTATATCGTTTTTGTGAGTTTTCTATCAAATTTATTTACATTTGGCCAATAACATTAATACCAAATTCTTATTACAAAATTCAATGCGGTTTAAATAACGATTCGTTTAACTTTTGAGTCTTGCAGCATATCTGTATCTGAGTATTAGTTTTTCTTTCCAGATAGTATGTACACAATACTTCTCTGCTTAATCCAACTTTTGTTGAGAAAACTTAATACAAAATATAATAAACATAAAATGCGGAAATAGGAGTATACCACTGTCAACAAAAGCGTACAACAAAGTAAATACGTAGTAATATTGCGTTTCAGAAGGTCGTAAAATTACTATTTATGAGAGTATGAAATATGATATTCATATATCTAGTTTAAGAGAAGTATGACGGCGGATTAAAGTAAACTGAAAATATGGAAACGTATAAACGCATATACAAGGATTCATGTTCTGGTTGTTATGTAAATGACATTTATGGAAATGATAAATTTTCTTGGAATACTGACACGGAGATTGAGAAAAAATTTAAACTTAAATTATAAAATTGATATAATATACATATCTTATATATATATATATATATATATATATATAAAATTCTTATGAACGGGTTATCCGGAAATTGATAAATCTTTTTAGAGTTTGTCAAAGAAAATTTTGAAAATTTAATGAATTATAAAACAATAGTAATAATGTAAAAATAAATGGCAAAAAATACAAAAAAATCACTTATCATTGTTTGGCATTGAAAATATTATGCGATCACCTGCTGGAAATGTCAATTGACTAAAATTATGAGTCTAGATAATATTAGAATATAATATACAAGCAAAATATAATGTCAACGTTATTATAGCCGAAAAGCAGCTGAGATATGCAAGAAACTAAAATAATATAAGATACAGTATGTGTTGGGCAGATGAAGTTATATATTTCAGTTTAATGAAAACGCAGTAAGTCCAAAATTGCATGTACATTAATTGTTTAAACTTATGTCGCATTTTGGTATATTTTACTAAATTATTTAACAATACAAAAAAATATTTCTCCTTATTAAAAAATTATTTAAAATTTTGTTTCATGTGTTAAAAATTTATTTGTTTGGTATTGGATATGGAATATTTAGCAAATTGATATTAGATTGAAGAGTGCTCATATGAACTAGATTTTACAAATGAATTCACCTAAGATTTAAACTTAAGCAAATAATGTTTATTAAATTATTAGTAAGAAAAATGAATTTTAGAAATTATAATTTCCAAAAAGCAACTCAAATATGGTATGAGATTATGACAATTATAGACTAAATTATTGAAGCAAGTATATTGGGTGGTATAATCAAGTGTGATATTGTTTCTTTGCCGCAGATAATATATTACTTATTTCTGAATTTTTTATACTGCTTATGCTTATGCTTAGACCATAAATAAATCGCAAAGGCAGGACAATAAATATTATATTAAAACATATAAGATAAAATTAAAGAATTTGGAAATTTTGAATTATAGACATGGGTATAGAACAAGGTCTATCGGGTCATCTACATAGTATTTTTGTAAATTATAATTTAATAAAATATACATATATGCAATGATGATTTGCGATGGTGATTACTAGCTCATTGCACAGTGCTCATTATTAGCACTGACCACTGGTCTTCCGCGGACCTACCTAACTAGTAACCCTATATGTGCTGTATAGGTAGATACTAGTTAGTATTATTTATTTATATTGAGTATTTTAATGAATTAATATACTACCACACTCACCAGTGTGATATTATATTAATTTATTACAAAAGTAAAAAATTGTATTAAAATCTCTGATCGTTTACCAAGATATAAAAATCATGACTTATAATTTAGTTTAAACAATTATATTTTAACATAAGAACAGAAGTAATTTAACTTAAACTTAAGAGTTTATTAGACTGTCTCAGACTACATTAATTACCTTGACCAGCGCAACATGTTAGACATTATCCAACCCAACTCCCCCCAACCATAAAATATGTCCATTACAAAATAGTTTCTATCACAAGTCACGTTTAACGATATTTATCATTTTTGTACATGTCGCCTGACTCATCGAATTCATGCCAGGAGCAGCATAAAGGAACGAAAGGACATTATGGCAACTATTATGCCAACGCCACGGCCGACGGCGACGAAATCTAATATTCACGAATAGCAAACGGGCGACGTGTATACATCAAGAGATTACACGTCTAGACCACCAGTCAGCAATTATGTGAATAGAGGGAATATAATGAAAATGCATAAGGTATTTTGGTATAGAATGAGGTATTTAGGCTATGCGACAGTTTAGAATGGCATTTTCCGATGCAGCTAAGACCTCGATGGACTAAGGCTTAAAGAACGTGGTTTAAAGAAATCATCTAACTCGAAGCCATTACAGTGCAAATTTTATATCAGTCTTTACAATGTTGATAAATGCAGATATCGACGCAGCTTGATGGTAAGGGACTGCCACGTCTCTTTTTGGCTGTTATGATGC
Organism: Ctenocephalides felis; assembly: GCF_003426905.1. Taxonomy (NCBI): domain Eukaryota; kingdom Metazoa; phylum Arthropoda; class Insecta; order Siphonaptera; family Pulicidae; genus Ctenocephalides; species Ctenocephalides felis. The sequence goes on from NW_020537324.1 coordinate 64,288,250, forward strand.
CTACTTTTAAATAAAATTTAGTTTCTTCTGGGATCACTTTTGGAATCATATGAAGTAGAAGAGACTACTGGAATACCATTGTATCTTAGAATCAGGATCGATCCTGATTATCACATCATTCTCGACCAGCAGTAAACTATATTGGCAACAGAGCAAATGTAGTGGAACTCTGCACACGGTTATTTGGCATAAAATGAGTTCGTACCTAGATATTTTATGCTCTGTCTAAAGTTGGATTGAGGTTTTCCGGCGCAGCAACTTTAAGCAATGGTTTAAAGAAATGAGTAGCTGATTGCTTATTGTCTGCTGAGTAATAGTCACAACATGTCAGTAAATACAGAAATAGATGCTACATTATATTGTCAAACAAGTAGAAGTCACAAAATGTCAGTAAAGATAAAATCGACGATGTGTGATATTGTCAATCAAGAAGAAATAACAAAATGTCAATAAAGATGAAAATGGATATTGTCGATAAAATCAAATCTGATATTGTCTTCCAAGTAGAAGTCACAAAATGTCAGCAAAGATAAAAATCGATGCTTCCTGATATTAAGACCAATTAGTAATTATGTGCATTGAGGAAATTGGGCGATTATGATGAGTAAAATGAGTTGGGAGTTGAATATTTAAGTTATCCAAAATTTTTTGTAGTAAATTGTAAAACCTTTATCAAAGAGAAGACCTCTATCAACAGTTTGAAGACTAAGACCAGCTTAAGGGCAGCGTATTATCATAATATACTAGGTAGCAATTTCCAAAATATCTACAATTGAAGACCCTGATATGAAAAAAATTAATCACCAGCTTCATTAATTTAGAATAATATGACATTCAAGTAAGATCATGATTACAAGACACAGTGATATTTGAGTACTCTCATCTACTTCATAGTTATTACTAAAAAAATATAACTTCATAGTTATTACTAAAAAAACTTTATTTTATATATATAGACACCATGACTGCCAATGAGAGATTGCAGGATCACGATTGCCATAAATAGAACAAGTGTGATATTAAGCCTATTTTGGACATAAAAATCAAAAAATTTAAAAATTAGAACAAATCAATTTTAGTGCAGTACTGAACTTAAATTATTTATCTCTGATATCACGTTACCTAAAATTTTTAATTTATTAACGACTATAGTTTTATTCTAATCTGTAACCGTCTAGGAGTAAATGTTTTGAATAAAAAATAGGATATAATAAGACCCCAAAAATGTTTACATTGTATCAGTTAAGTATTCAAAATAAATGTTTGTAATAGAAGTAAACATTGCTTAGTCTGATAAAATTAAGAAAAAAATATACGTTCAGAACAGCAATAAAATATAACAAAATGTTATTACTTAAAAATTTGAGCTATTAAGAATTATTTTAGAGGGAGATTTTATCGTATTATCCAAAGCTGCATTATTTACTCTATGAAGTCACATAGAAAAAACTTGGTTAATCTTTACTAAAGCTACAATCTACATCAGAATAATAGCACTCGTCATTTAAATAAACGTTATTGTGCACCCTTAATTTTATTATGATTAGATAGTAATATCGTCATTAATGTATTTAAAATATTATTATTAACATTTACGAGCAATATTATCGTAAATAGTTATCAACGAATAACAGCAGAGTTAGAGTATGACTATACATGATGTTGTTGTATTAAAACATTATTACAGGATGTTATGTTTTCATCATGATATTGTACCAAGTATTATGTGTACCAGATAATGAGTAATTTCATTTATGGAGAGAATATTTAACTTTGTTTGAACTTAAGCGTTTTAATTTTCAGCCACTTGACATGAACCTAAGATAATAATATTTTTTTATTACTGAATACCATATTCTTAAAAATGAGGAGAAAAATAATATTGTAATATGCATGATGAAATGAGCTAATCGTTTTGAAATTATCAATTCTTGTAGAGTACAAAAATATTGCTGTGAAATTATTTACATATTTTCAATTGAGCTCAGAATTAATTTTTGCGTATGTTATTCTGTTCAATCAAGAAGTGATCAATAATTTTCTAAATTTTTATTTTACCAAAGGATTGCATGCTTCAAATGAGGAAGGTATTTAGAGATAAATTTTGACTAAACTTAAATTCACTATTTTGACAGTTTACCCTAATTTATAATGAATCATTTCATTTAGAGAACAAACAGATGAAACATGCACAAATATGAATAAATATGGACAAGAAAATATCTGCATAAGATTACTGTTAATAATGACTAGTGTTAATACTTTTAGTCTTTAATAATGTTGCTCTATACAGTAGCTTTAATTATTTATTTTTCAACAGAATTTTTGTGATTGTAAATATAATTAACAAAAGTGTTATCGAACAAATATCACTATAACCCGTATGTTTTTACTAAAATCGACGCTTTTCCAAAACAAAGCATGAAACGGCTCATGAGGGCTATTTGTGTATAACTACACTGTTATTTTATTTCATAGTGCGGTTATTTTATCAATTTCAGTAAAATCGACCGATGATGTTTATTCAAATTCTGGTGAACGTTAAATGATAGAAACAATAGTATTAAAATGTTTGTGTTTAAAAAGCGAAATGAATATTGTGAAATTACATTTAAATAGCGGTCAATATGGATAAATTTTGTAATGTAATAGAGAATGTCATTTCAAAAAAAAAAAAAAAAACAAATAGTCGTGTTTAATTGCACAAACTCAGTTTTATATTTTTTACTTGTCCTGAAAAATGATTTTTTTTTTCCACAAAAAATGGGATTTGGTAATTATTTGTTTTCTCAACCTTTCAAGTCGAATCATTTAACACCAAAATTAGACAAATATCTATAAAGAAAAAGAAGTTATGGACATGAATTTTGATAAATAGCTAAATATTATGTATTATCCAATGTATATATAACATTATACATATTCCAAGCCATGTACAAAAGTATCCTTTTTTATACACGGTTCGTTCATCGATGGAATACCGACAGACAGGGGTGCGTACGAGACGTAGATTTGGAAAGGGGTGCACTACTTGATTTATTTCATTTATTTCCGATACAGGGCAGCCGAACCGTACCGTAAATAACCAACCTTAGGCACTCTTCTCTTTTCGGTGTAACGGTGTTATGGCGTCTCGACCCCATTCTACTTGTACGATTTGTGTTCCTGCCTTTGTAAATCTTACCCTTAGGAATCGACCACATGTATGTGGGGGGTTGGTAGAAAATTTGCTCGCGTTAGTATATTATTATTATATTTATTTTTATTATACATTTAGGAATAGTTTTATGTTTTATATTAGATTAAATATGATAAAAGAACTGAAGAATTCTTTATTAAATTGAGTTGAAAATCTAAAATGTTTTAACATATTTATTGGGAATCACAATTTAATACAATATAATATAAACTTCATTAATATTAAACACTTAAAATTGTAGATGTCTTGAAATGATTTAGTTATTATGCCATTTATGTCAAAGCAATTAAAACTTAGAAGCTATTATACTGGTTAATACTAAATTTACACCCAACATTACTTAATCAATAAAATACTTCTGTAAATTTTCCGGAGATTAAATAGTATAAACTCAATATGTGCAGGAATAACTATTTTAAATTTTATCCCATACTAGGATCTTTATCGAAATATATTTAATTTAATTATGTTTAAGTATTTTTTTCACTAGAAATTATACAGATGTAAAAGATCATTTTCTAATTTCGGAACTTAATATTGTAATTCATTCGAAGATTATATAATAAATTAAATTTAACTATTTCTTGTAACAACTATTTTAGCTTGTGCTCCATATATGTCTGTTTCTTTTAATTAATTTTTAATTAAAATTATACATAAGTAATTATACTAATGTTGTTTGATATTAAGATCCTCAAGTTGTTAATAAATCCTATATATGTATAATATAAAAATTGATGTATGTCTTTTTGTGTATGTATGTCCTATCCAAATGATAGGAGTTGGTCACCTCGAAGGATTTTTAAAATTTTTGGGAATTCTGTAATATTTTCTAATAATTATAAAAATTATATAAACTGAATCAAGTATATAAGTGAGCTTTAGAATTTCAGCCAGAATTGAAATTAAAATTTAAATTTTTTCGATATACAAAAAAATGTTTAGGTCTCTCAAAAACTGCCATTTTTTATACATTTGTAGTTTCGAAATGGCTAAACCTGCCTTTGACAAAAACCATTTACCACTTCTCCAAATCATTATTTATTGAATGTTTTTTTGGATTATTGAAATACGATACTCCATTCTCTTAAAAACTCGATTTTTATTTTCATCAGCACATCTCCCTATCAATAGGAATCGAATGTTTTTTGAACCATCCAAATCGGTTAATCCGGATGCCCGAAAACGTGTACGTGGACACATTAACTTTTTTTGAGGTATGCCAAAATATTCAGAAACCTCTAAAACGTGAAGATATGCAAAAAAATTTATTTTCGATTTTCGGCCCATTGCTATAACTTACCCTACGGGGTGTTAGAGATTAATTTTATCAAGATTTGTCGAACTATTATAATTGTTGCTATTTATTTTAAATAGCAGTTTAAAAACTACAACCCTTGCTTGGATGCAACCCTTAATTTATTTTTTATTTCCTTTGGTTTCACACTTCCCAATTCCATTAATCATTTTTAACCTGATCAATAACTTGTCAATGATCTTATTTTTATGAACGTTTTTCACGGAATTTGGATTCAAATTTTTTTTATTATTAGTTCGAGTTAGTGCACTTCGATACCGATTTTTTCAAAAGTTTAGCATAAATTATAAATATCATAAGTCCCAACTTGACAAAAGATGAAAAGGGACTTATATCACTTTCAAAATGAACAACTCATATTAGAAAATATTGATCAGTGAAATATTTTTTTATATTAATAATAGTAACAAATAAATAATAATAGAAAGTTGTAGAGCGTCATAGGTACGTTCCTGGTGTATATAATTAATTAGATACTATAATTAATTAGATAGTAATGATTTGGATTATATTGTCGATGGTTCGCAATGTAATTTTTGTTCCACCATTACCAGCTTCTGGTTTAGATTTGACCCAACGGGTGGTAGTAGAGAAGTCACAGAGTTACCCAGTTGAGGGATTCCCGAGACCCTTTGATAACAACTTGATCCGACATCGCCGCTGACGAAGTAGACGTATCTCTCGTCTACGGGCTTTAGATAAGCACTACCTACTACTGCGCTTTGGTTAACAGTACAACATAATCTGATATACTAATGGCAAAACTAATGGATAGTGGAGAGCTCGTATTAATAAAACTTTGTCTGAACGATTTTCAAGACGGAAGTTATTAGGAAATGGTTTCGGTGTACTGAAATTGTCTAGAAAAAAGCGTTTTGTGTTTAAGGTTTAAACTCATCAAAGAATTGAAATTATTGCTAATATGTTTTTAAATTATTACATAAAAAAAGATTACCAAAATCAGGTATAAATTTGCATATTATTAAAATTTAACTATATGAATAAAACGTAGTTCAGATAAATCAAAAGAAGAAATTCAAAAAAAAAATATTTGATATTCGATTGATTAAGAGTATTATTTCTCGAGATCTGAGCCATGTAATGATAGAAAATTAGCCTCTAATACTTGCATATATTAGCATAAAATTGAATAAAAAGCTATTTGATGCGTATTGTTGATTTAGATGTATAAAATAAACTTAGTACTTATGAATTTCAAAAAAACGTTATTAAGAGAAGATTTGGTGTAGTAAAGTATAGAAAAAAATTATTCAATAGATACTTCGATAGATTCGATAAAACCTCTATTGTCTGTATATTGATCCATAAAAAAGACGGACGTAATCTTGATATTTGAAATACTAATCTTCAGTTCATATGATTTTCAAGAAGGAAGAAATGTTGAGTTATATTGTTTTTTTTTCGAAAAAAAAAATTATACTGCGTAACTTTTGATTTTTAAACTATGAAGAATAGTCATCTAGCTTCAATTCGGTCAATTTAGCAAATGATGATTTAATAATCCACACAAAAATGTATTCGAGTTCTATAGGCCAATTCTCGAGTTAGCTAAATATCTTATCTTACTATTTGCTAAGCTTTCATCTAATATACTAACTACTGATAAGACAATTTTCTTCCATTTCACAAATATTTAAAATATAAATGTATATTGAAAAAATTAAATAGATTTTAGATATTATCAAAACGAATTTATCTTGTTGAAGTATTTTTGTTCTATTGTTTGCTGTAGTTATATGTAGAATTTAGTTCTTTGATATTTATAATAATCAAACGTCTTTTGAATTTTTGTTGTTAAAATAAATTGTGATGGGTATCACAAATATGTATTTATTAGAAGAAATATAAATATAAATTCCTATATACTGTTTCACAATATAAATATAAAGATGAATTCAAAAATATAAATATAAATACAATATAAATATAAAGATGATTATAAAAATTACTTACATAATTGATGGTGCGATGATCAAAATCTGAAACAAACAAAAAATTATTAATTTAGATATTATTTAATTAGTTTGATATATATATTTATAAATATAATAATATAGTAAGTGGATAATAATATGTGAGTATATATATATATATATATATATATATATATATATATATAGATATATATACATATTTGAATTAATTAGTTTTTTATTAAAATGATGTTAATTTAGTAGCTAAGGTTTTTAAATTAGATGTAGCAAATAAGAATATTCTAGCCAACAAAATATTATTAAATATTATATCAATATATTCTAATATTTTTCTTCATTTTATTTTTCTTATTTTATACAAAATTTCCTCTATTCAGAATATTGCTTTAACAGAACGTATTTCCTTAAGTATACTGTATCAGTCTTCTCGAATCAGTATTCAAATCGAAATCCAACTTACAAAACGGATAGACAGTGCGAATTCTATAAAAATATACATAGTTCGTGATTTAATTCACAAATGGATTTTCTTATTCGAAAAATAAAAGCTGTTTTCCATCAGCTAAATTATGTTATTGACAGCACTGAAGTCATTTCTAATTTATTAAAGGAGTTTTGAATATGATTTCACATTTGGTACTGGTAAAATACATTTAATATGCATTATATACTAGTATTGAAATATTATTTAAATATAAAAATAAAATCGTGGTGAATGTTTTTATTATTTATGAAATATTTGAATGAATCTGCAAATAATAATTGTACATGGCGTCGCCACCGTAAATTGAAGTGATAAATAATAAGTGAACTTATTTCATAAATTGAAACACACAAACACGCATATATATATATATATATATATATATATATATATATTATTTACAGTTATGACAGATTATATTTTATTCTCTAGGCATATAGCATTCCCTAATCCGTTCGGTCATGCAAAATCTACGGCGCAATCAGAGCAATATTTGAATTGCAAAAAACGACGAAGCGACTATTCCAGAATCTATTTGATCGACGCGTATCATACGAATCGCGATGATTCCATAAAATAATAACCCAGATATAAAGCCGACAGCCAGCACTGAAAAAAGATATTCTGCGCTTCGGACAGACGCCTGTCGTGTAGCACTTTATAAAACGCCAGCAAAATTTACATCGCAAAAAAGATGAACTCGATATGAATGGAATCGTTTTACAGTGGATATTTTTATGAGACATACGCGTATGAATTTAAATAAAGTGTTAGATAATTGTATAATCTTAAAAATCAAAGAATAACAGCAATTTTACATACGGAATGAAAGGTCTGCAGTTGTCAAAACTTCAATGAAATTAATATAGTTTGGGAGTAAAATACTTTGTTACTAAAAAATATTGGGCATTTTTACGCAAGATAATTGTTAGATTAGTCTCTTAGTATGCGAAGTTTTCCTTATTTTTTTATTCGTTTAGAAATTTTAATATTTATACCATGCTTTAGAAATAAAAATGAAAAGATGTGTTCATGTTGTTAAAATTGTCTGAACCTTTCACAAAAATCATAAATATTAAAAATAACATTTTTCACTATTTTATGTACAATATATCTATTTGAATATTATTTTAATATTGTAATAATTTTTTATGGAGTTGATTCATAGAATAATTGGTATAGTTTCGGTAAAAACTTATTGTGCTTTGCAATTATATCAAATAGCATTTATAAAATAAATGAGTAAATTGAATATACAATTAGGCTTTAGTTTCTATATCATAACAATAATGCCATAGTTTAAAAAATATTTTTCATTATAAAGGACAAGATCACCACTAATATAATTATGGACCTCATGCAGTGTTTTTGCTAATCAAAAATTCATAAATTTTGCTGCTCCAAAAAAAAAAAACGTTAACTGCTAAAATATATCAACTTTTCTTATAAATACATCAAACATTTCTTAAAATACATCAACTTTTCTTATCAATGAAAGTTTTTCAAAACACTAAAATTTATAAAATTAGCCAAATTATACTTTACAATAAAAATAAACTAAAAACTAAAATTATAATAAAAAATGTAGAGCTTGGCAAAATGTAGCTGACATTTAATTCGTTGAGGGCAAACCTAGAACTATGTACTAGAAACTGAGGTCATAAGTTCGCTATATAATATACGAATACAACAATAATAAAAATTTAATAAAACACTGATGAAAATCGATAATGGAATATGTGTTGCTCGGAAAACATAAAATATTCTTTTTTCCTTTTTTTTTTGGAGCACACTTCGTAATTTAACACATTCGCGGGCAGAATGTTAAATTCAAATATTTGCAACTATCGAATATAAATCATACGCATATATGTACGTACATACATATATATATATATATATATATATATATATATATATATATTACCTGTCACCATATTTACATATGCAAGCAGTTTACATATTTATATGATGAACGTATCTCAGGGGATGTCTTAGATCCTCCCCTGTGTTGGCAATAAAAAGTTTTCAGTACCCTCTTCGTTACAAACTAGAATGAAAGCGGAAAAGTAAAAAAAAGTCTCAACAATGACGCAAAGCTGCCTTTACCGCTGAAATTCAGGCCAAATGAAACTGGATGTTCATCATTATAGATGATAGACCAATGGTGAAAAATCATTTTGCTAACACGAAAATCTCAATGTAATTCAAATAAGTATTGCATTTGATTTGAGGCAAAATGCTATAACTTTCTAAACTAAACATAAATGTCCAAAAAATAAAAATTGGAGAATTTGAAAGTTTGAGAAATCAATATTGGTCCATTTTTTAGAGGTAATTATGAATTTTTAATACTTAAATGATGGAAAAAGAAACATTGACGTAGGGTGCTCTCATGCCTTTGGACAGAGCAGCGAAAATAATAATAATAGATACTTAACAATAGATAACAATGTTGCTAAGTATTTTTATTGCGTTATTGTGTTTATAGTTTTACTCGTTATGTCAGGAATATTTTTATTATTTATTAAAATCACCAATAGATAATATCCTAATCTAGCAAATTGTTTAATGGAACCATTTCTATATTTTTCATAGTATATCATCAAAATATGTTAGTTAATTTAATGTATTTTTTGTAGTATTATTAGATAATTTTTTGTAGTATATTTGTATATTATTATTTATTACTATCATAGTAAAATTATTATTATTATTATTATTATTAATTACTATTTTTATGTTAATATCTCTATTTATTCTTATTTAGTTTATATACATTAGCATAGCAGCTCATAGAATGTAATTACTGTTCTGATTGCTGTATAATAATAAATGGTAATTTGCTTTTGATAATCATGAAATAAGTAGGTAACAAGTTTAATTTGGTTTGATTTGGTTTAATTTGATTTGCATAAATTCGACTTGCAAGTATGTACTACATACACTTAAATTGGCTTTGGTTGGCCGAAAGCCCGAATAATTGCAAATCCGTATAACTAAGGGCCAGATAAACGAGTTTCAACTATATATAATTGTTGATAAACATCTTGAACATTATGGCAAGTGTAAGTATATTTGGATTCTAGTTCCAAATAAATTGTTTGTTTCGCCAATTGCTTGGTTTGTTCGAGTCAGAGTAGAAATGAATAGATATCAAAACTTGTTTGCCATTTATTCAATTTGAATTTACTTCAGCCTCTCCACTAAGAGATGAGGCGAAACGTCATGCAGATTGCTCCTTTGCGTGGCATTGCGTGCAAAATGACTGATGACTGCGCAAATTCTACTCAGAACAGTTTCGCACGTGCGTTTTTTCCAATGCGTTCTTTTTAGGGTATATATATGAAGATATACACTGTAAGAATTGTAATTTTAGATAGCTGTATAATATGCAAGACCAAACATTCAAATTATTTGGTATTGTATAAATAAAAAAGCTTTAATTTAGTAGTAATCTGTTCTATTCTAACAAACTAGTTCTATAAAATTATTATTTTTGTAAGTGTTCTAGGGTAACAAGTTTTTTAACAATTACATATTATTTACTCTTAGACGATCTACACATTCATTAAAATTTGATCATATCTATTTCTTACATAAGTTAATTTTGTTTTTATTTCTTGGGCTATTAAATTTCTGAATAAGTATTTTGAATCAGTTTTGTATATGTAAAATAGCAATATTCTAGAGTTCTGATTTTATATTTCAATTTTTTTATTAGTTAATAGGATTTTTCATACAATAAGTAACTTTCAAGTGAAATAAAAAACTAATAAATAAATATTTCCAATATAAACTACATATCTACTATTATTTGTGTAGATAAATAGTAAACAAACCATGAATTTATTGGGAGCATTATTTTGCAGATTTCATACACCGCACAAGTCGTAAGTCAAGTCGTTGCCTTTGCAGCACAGAGAAAGATTCTCAAACACTTTTGTAAACCGATTCAGTTTTATAGAGATTTAATTCAATTGTTAGTGCCATGCTAATATAAAAATGACCAAAATATAACTAAATGTTATAATAGATCTCGATTTAATTTTAAAGCTTCATAAAATTTCTCTAGTTAAAAAGCGTATGAAAAGTATTTCAACTATGAAAAGTACTATACAAATATGGAAGTAAGAACAACATGACAAAGTGATATTGTATTTTTGCTTTTATTCTTATATCTTAATAAATGGTTTGCAAAAATAAAATTTAGCGCTATGGGAATATGAAAATTATCACTAAGTTTTCATTAAATTAAAAAATGTAAATTCAGCTAAGGAAAGCAATTTTATAAGATACAACTTATAATATAAATTAATAATTATCCCAGCTCTGATAATAAATATTTCTGAAAAAATATGATTCAGAATTATATACAGTGTTATCATTGTGAAAAATGTGCACATGAAATTTTATTTTGCATTTGCAAAATTAAATTAGGACTTTGGATCTGTTTGCCTCTTAGCTGTCTCATTTTATCTTGCCTAAGGTGTAAAAAATTGAAGAAAAATAGTACAAAAACATTTTTATAGTTGAGAATTAACTGAAAATTTAACTGCACATAGTACGATAGCAGTTTGTTTGTTCTGTCGTGATGAAGCTTAGACTGTATATTTACTTAAAGATGAATTGAACCTTTGTATCCCGTTCTACTATATATAATACTGTCAAATATATTTAAATTTGCATTAAGAAAATATCAACTAAGACAATATCATTTGAATTAACGTATTATAAATGATTTTTATAAATGACTTATTGACTATAATGTTGTTTCACAATTGAAATATTCTATTGATATTTGTTTTCAAAATTAGCATCAGACTAATATGTGGATAATTATCAGGTTTCATGTACAAAAAACTGATTAAATTTCAAGTTAACAAGACTATTGTATGAAACTTCTATTGGATCGCGTGCAACTTTTGCGATAGCCATATTTATGAGATAATCCTTACTTTTGCGATAGCCATAGTTATAGCCATGTTTATGAGATGATCCTTAAATCTTAATTCGATAACGTTGTCAAAAAATGAATAATATACATGACTATTACTAGGATTTTCAACGTAAAATGTCATTTCTATACACAGAAGTGTACGCTTTAACTTGAAAGTCACATAATTTATATACTGTATTTTTAATACTGAATAACTCATATATTCCCAATTCACATGTTTAACAACGTAAAATACCCAAGATAATTGATAAATCTTAATTCAATAACGTTGTCGAGATAATCAATACCAATATTGATAATTATTGCTAAGCTTGTTAATGTAAAATACCGTTTATCTACACAAAAGTGTACGCTTTATCTTGAAAGTCATATAATTCATATAAAGTATTTTCAATACCGTGTATAAATTAGATTAGAAATCAATTAGAAATATAAACATGCATTTCTAATTAAAAATAGCATTTTCTTGTTGAAAAACTTGAAATGTCGACGGAAACTATCTCATCATACGAGGCATACATAATCACGTCATATTTCTTTTATATTATTATTTTTGTATTACAGTTATTATTTAATTTTACCATTATTTCGTTTTATATTTAATTTTTTCAACATGTAAAAGTTTTGTAAATAAGATATCGAAGTCTTGATTAATAAAAATAAATCATAACAAAAAAAAATCTATACTACTCTAATTAGAGTTGTTCATCTTCACATCGTGTTCTTAAGTTCATGATGATTATGTGTAAAATAAAATATATACAGAATTAAGTAAAAAGCACAAATAGCATTTTTTGAAAGTATACAAAATGTTGACAAACGCATTTTATATAAATAAAAAAAGCAACCGCGAAACAAAATCTTATCTAGTTTGAGTTATGTTGAAAACATGTTGGTACCGACTACCGTAACATTAAACCGGCGCCTCCCTCGGCATCTGCGGCTTCGCTGAGCCGGCGGGATTTCTAGCAAAGCGATGCGTCGCGCGTTTAGAGCGCCAGGTGCAACTAACTTTCGAATAACTAACCTCCCATAATAGTCCTTGACCATCGGACGCGCTTCGGATAGCTACACTCTGGTCTAAAGCTTAATTTACGGACAGAGCTTTCCGAGATAGTTTACGATGAATTCTATAAAATTATTTAAGTTTATAGGAAGTTTCACGAAAATTACTGTAAGATGTACTAACGAACAACTTGTGAAGTAAAATGTAAAATAGTTTTTAATATTTATGTTTTACCTACAGTCTTACCAACAAGGCACTAGAATATAAAGAATTCGTAAAACCAATATGAACTTACGGCATATCCCTTTGGCGTAGCCAAACTAATATAAACACTTTGCAAAGATCACAAAATAAAATTATGTCCCAAATTAGCTGATCCACCAGGACTCTAATATGTTCTCGGTAGAAGAAGAAATCAGAAGACATGCATCTAAGTACAAAACCAGATCATCCCAACCAACTTGCCAAAAACTTGCTTTCATAAAATATACCCAAAAGACTCAAAAGAACTAAGCCTTTAGATTTAATAAATGATATATAATGTAAAGTTACTATTACTGTTCTATAATTTTATCTCATTCAATTTCAAATCTAGAATAACTACTACTAGCATTTTAAAATTTATATATATATATATATATATATATATATATACATTTGTCACCACAAAAAAATATGTTATATGTCTTTCGTGGCGGTACAATGTAGTTATTTGTATTATCCAGTTCCAAATGAAAATATTCATCTTAACTTGCCAATAAAATAGCTCATTGAAGTGCTACCGCTAAAATATAGTTAAATTCTTAAATAATATTGTCCTAAATCGAGTTTGATTCTAAGAAGCCAATTCTTAGATAAAAGAGATATGTTGTGGTAATGCTATGTTAAGGGTCTATCTTTGTATGAGTTGGTAGCAAAGAATGGCTTTGTATGAGTTGGTAGTAAAAAAGAGTTTGTTGTGCTATTAGGCGTTTTATACCTAATTCCTAACTTCAGGCATGTGTTATCAAAGAGGCATCAAACATATGAAAGACATATCAGCAAGTTGCACAGTTGCACAAGTTGGAAGTGATGAAATCTGGTGAATGATAGGCTAAACTGTAATAAAAGACTTTTCCAAAGATCTTTAAACACAAACTATCCTTTAATTTTATATAAAAGAAGTTGATCTTAGAAGATTTGCTAAATCTTGTTTTATTTTTCTAAAGTCTACTTGTGTCCATAAACAAAGTTTCCTTTTCTTACTTTCTGAAAGTTATCAAACATTAATTAACATTTGTAAACCTAATTTATTCATTTACTCCTGATTCTACATTCTCTGAAACTATATATTTAATAAGAAAAAACTACTTTGCCTAGTCATAACTGTTTTGCATCACCTCATTGTTCATTAAGTTTCTAAGCTGGTTTTGTATTTCTACAATAGCTTATTTTTAATTAAATTATTTTTGTTCCTCAATTAGTAATAAATTGGCGGTATTAGTTGTAGTTTTTTACCAGGTCTGATGTGTAACACATCACTTTCAAATCTGTAATACTTATAAATCAGTATCTTTATACTAAACTAGCAAACCCGACAAACTCCGTTTCGCCACCAGATGGTTTCGTGAGAAAGATGAAGAAATTTTTTGTTAGTTTTATATTTGAAAAGGTAAAATTTGATCAGGAAAGAAAACCCGGCTTATTTTTATATATATAGAAGATAATCTATTTGCAATTATTTAAAACAATTATTGATTATTTTAATACTCGAATTTTTAATTACGGTGCGTGAAGTTCCAGCAATTGCATTAGGGCACGATGCCATGCACCACTAATTTCTTAGCTATAAACCTTGCGGAGCCCGAGACCTTTCCAACGAATGCAAAATTGACGAAATCGGTTCGTGCGTTCTGGAGATTTCGTCAGGAAGGAAAACCCGACTTATTTATATATATATAGAAGATAATGTATTTGCAATTATTTTAAACAATTATTGATTATTTTTATTATTCGAATTTTTAATTGCGGTGCGTGAAGTTCCAGCAAATGCATTAGGGCACGATGCCATGCACCTCTAATTTTTCTTAGCTATAACACCTTGCGGAGCCCAAGACCTTTCCAACGAATGCAAAATTGTCGAAATCGGTTCGTGCGTTCTGGAGTTATTTCGTCAGGAAGGAAAACCCGAATATTTTTATATACATATAGAAGAAATGTATTTGCAATTATTTTAAACAATTATTGATTATTTTTATTACTCGAATTTTTAATTGCGGTGCGTGAAGTTCCAGCAATATGCATTAGGGCACGATGCCATGCACCTCTAATTTTTTAGCTATAAACCTTGCGGAGCCCAAGACCTTTCCAATGAATGCAAAATTGTCGAAATCGGTTCGTGCGTTCTGGAGTTATTTCGTCAGGAAGGAAAACTCGACTTATTTTTATATATATAGAAGATAATCTATTTGCAATTATTGATTATTTTTATTACTCGAATTTTTAATTGCGGTGCGTGAAGTTCCAGCAATATGCATTAGGGCACGATGCCATGCACCCTTAATTTTCTTAGCTATAAACCTGCGGAGCCCAAGACCTTTCCAATGAATGCAAAATTGTCGAAATCGGTTCGTGCGTTCTGGAGTTATTTCGTCAGGAGGGAAAACTCGACTTATTTTTATATATA
>NW_020537324.1:64304836-64350590 GCF_003426905.1 Ctenocephalides felis
ACTTTCCGGTATGTGTAAATAAACGACTTAATGAATAATGAAATTAATTTATAAGTGATTAAAAGTATTCCGAGTGGATTAATTACACATATATGAAAACGAACGAACATGGTAGCTCGCAGTATTTTCTAAAAGCTAATTTTCAAAAATCAATAATTTTTATAATTGAACCAGTTCCGTAGGAATTTAATTAATTATTAGTATATTCATTAAGACCAGGTACTCTATCGTCATACCAAGTAAATCGTCTAATTTGATTGTAACAAGGGTAAAAAAAACGACTCATTTTCTCAAAATTTGATGATTTATAAAACTACTTGTTGTAAGGCCGTAATATTTCAGTAAGTTCTTTAAGACCATGATATATATCGCCAAAAAAAGTTCCATAAAAATCGGCTTAAATTTTTTTTCAACAGTTAATTACAAGAAAACGGCCCGGTAGATTTTCACCTAAAACTAATCAGTATCATTCTAACTAATATCTTTCGAAGAGTTTTTGATTTTTAAAATCGATTCGGTAGTATGAACTTAAATGTGGCCGAAAAGTTTAACACTTTTTTCTAAAATATAAAGAAACGACTTGGCAGATCATTGCAACAAAACCGACAAACGATAATCCTCATCGAGATACATCAAATGGCTTTTAAATTTTTGAAATCGGTTCAAGCGTTTTGAGCAAAGGTCAATGAAAGGTCTAGTTTTGACAAATGCCAAAAAAAACGATACTAATTTGTGCAAACTTTGATAAATTTTTTAAAATTAAACGACTTGTCGTAGGACCGTAATATTTAAGTATGATCCATAAGACTATGGTTATACCGTCAAAAAAGATCATAGAAATAGTCTAAAATTTTTTTTTCAACACTATTACAAGAAAACGTCGATTTACGGCAGAAATCTGTTCACATACACCTACACACACACATACTATTTACTTTGGTGTCATTTGATTCAGAATGTCTTGACACGTCGAGAAAATAAATCTAGCGAATCGGATTTTTGGGTGAAAACATAATCTTCACCTTCGGGAGAATTATTATGCTTTATTATGCAATTATTAATTTTTAAAATTATTTCGTAAAATTTACTTCTACTTCAATATTTTGTTCTACCTGGAGTAGTATGTATTTTTGCAGAAAAATTTATATAAAAAAAATAATTATCATCAAAGTATAACTTTTTGACATCATTTCGGATTGCTTAATAATAACACCTATTAAACGTCCAAGTTAAATTAAATTAAATTCAAATTATTCTAAAATTAACATATTGTTGCTTCATATTTGCATAAAATAACTGTAACTTCAAGAAAAACGAAATAGGGTGTAACATGAAAGCTCAATGCTCAGCTCGTCTAAAAATGGTTCTAAATATTTAAAAATATATCGATCATGAAATCATATCTTTCACAGTGTATTTTAAAGTGTATTTTCTCGAAGGCGCCTACGATAACATCGCACGGGGGCACATGTGGCTTATCTTATCAATGGCTTATAAGTGTACTGCCGCTGCCGCGTACGTAGCTCTACTTCGGCTTCAAAATCTTTCTATAAGGCGGCATCTGAATACAAAGTCTTATGGTGTATGAATATCGCATAAGTTATCCAGTAATATGGTCTTAGCACGTACCAACATAGTTCTGTTACGTTTTGATATACTACGACGTCGTGAGATAAGACAGATGTTCGAGACTCGTCTCGTTTTCCATCTAAAACCAAGCCGAATATACATTTCAAATGCTACGTGATTATTTTGTATGCCGCCACCTGCTCGAGCCTATGCCGCTCTATAAATTTGTCACATTTCAATTATTAATAGCGTGCTTATTCAAATTGCACATTTGTCGAGTACTTTTGTCGTAGGAAAGGTTAAAGGGCGAGATACAAATTCTTTTTATTTATGTTTTACAGCAGACCTACTTTATTTGAATGATAAATGCCATTTTCAATGTAGTTCATATTGTCGATTCTTTTTTAGTGACTAGCTAAAATATTGCAAGAAAAAGAGTTTTTGTTAGGAAGGTGAATATTCGGTTCCTACTCATTGCGATACTTTGACTAGTATTTGGCAAAGACAGGTCCAGCAAAGATGATACAAAGCACAAATTGCTAAAAATGGCAGATTTTGAGAAATGTTCTCGAAGGGTAGGTTATTGTAATCCGAAAATCGAAATTAAAAATCTTCACGTTTTGAAGGTTTCTGAACATTTTGTCATACCACAGAAAAATGGATGTATATGTGTATGTGTTTTTGTGTGTGTGTATGTATGGATACAATTTCTCGTCCACGTTTTCAGGCGTACGGATCAACCGATGTGAATGGTTCAAAAAACATTCGATTCCTATAGGGAGATGTGCTGATTAGTTTTTGGCAAAGGCAGGTCCAGCAGTTACGGAGATAAAGAGCAAAGAGTGCAGAAAATAGAAATTGAGTTTTTGAAAGAACGGAGCATCCGATTTGAATGATCTAAAAAACATTCAATTAGTAATGATTGGGAAAAGTGGTTATTAGTTTTTGATAAAAGCAAGCCTAGCCATTTCGGAGATACAGAGCTAAATGAGAGAACTAAGCGTTCGATTTGAATGATTCAAAGAACTTTCTGCTTGTTTTAACAATATAATTGATTTTGGAAAAAAAAAATTGTTCTAAATTTTTTTTTCAATGTTTTTCAATTTTTTTTTGTTTTTTTTTTGTATATCGAGAATAATTCAGATTTTAATCGTAACTCTGACTAAAGTTCTAATGTACTTTAAACAAATATGTTTAACTCTGCAATTTAGTTTTTTTAATTCTTATAAATATTAGACATTGTTACAATATTTATAATTATTTATTTGAAAACATTCAATATTTCTCGAAAATTTTGTTACGGTACGGAAAGTACCAGCAATTTGCCTTCAGGCACGATGCCATACACAACTAGTTAGTTTTTTATTTCATCTACCTTTTTCGCCAACAATTTTCTTCCAGAAGAAAATAAATTCAACCTAGCACTTTATAAAAATAAAGACGAATTGTAATTCTGCCAAAACTTTCTTTATTATCAGGCCATTATAAAAGTTTACCTGAAAAATCTTTTCTTGTGAAAGCACTCCCACGTTATAAAAAAAATGATTATTAACTTCTCATTTTATTTGAATTTTAATGATTCATTATTGCGAATAGACCAATTAAATTTCAAACTTAAATCAAGCGTAAAATATTTAAGGGGGTATAAGAAAAATGTAGATCGCTATTGTTTGAAACGAGTTTTTCTGAGTTTGATTTGCATATATAATTGAAATAATAAAATGTAAACGAGTTTTGGGATATAAAATTACATATTTCATGCCCTAATTAGTTACAATTAACATAATAATTTAGATAATAATTTTCTACAAATAATAATATTTCTTGAATATGATAATGTTTTCTTTACTTAATTTACAACTTCAAACTATTTGTTTTTAAATTGTTTTTTGAATTCATAAAGCGCCAAAATTATTTTTGTAAAATGTAGAGTAAAATTTATGAGTTTGAGGTCTTTATTAAATTTATGAATTTTGGTTCAACTTTTGCCACTAAATATGTTATTTGATTTTATAGATGCAGTTTTTAGCACAAGACTTTTGCTCATTATTTGTGAATATTAAATTTTTGTAAAAAATGTGTATTTTAAGCACTGAAAAACCAAATTGGGACTTTAAATGCATGAAGAACCTATTAAACTCTTTTGAACATGACTAAGTTGTTTTTTTATAACTAGTTGAATGTTTTTTGTGCATTATGATGTGCTTGAAACCAAAAATCTAGATGAAAAACAAACTAAAAAATATAGTTTCGGAACAATGCAAAATCCATCTTCAGGCCATCTAGGAAGTAAACAAAAGAATAGCCAAGAAATTTTTTAGATAAATTATGACCTATTGTTATCTTATATATTTTTAATAAATAGATTTAATGGAAAATATAGGAATAGTAATATAGAGTAGTTTATGCTAAATTTAGCCCGATGTCGAAATCGACGTAAATGTTGGAGCAATGTGCTTCCTGGTTATATGATAAACAACGTTGTGCAGTTTGTCACTATCATATTGTATTGACAGTTGCTGAATCGTATTTGCATAGATACGGAGAAATGCATATATTGAAACTTGCACAGTCTTATAACAATCTCATATCGAAACAGGAGATGATATATTTCAAGCGATATTGTCTTGGTTTTGAATCGCTCTAAGTTAGTTCGATGCTTTCTATAAAATTATAAATATTCTTTTGTTTCCTTTTTAAAAGTAATCATTCTAAAAAGTATCTTGCTGCCTCTTATTTTTATAACTAGTTTTTTTCAATCATGATTCTATTTAATTGATTTTTTTCATCAAAAGGAAAAGCAATAATTAGAGCTATTCTCATTTGGTAACATATTCAAATCATATGTATATTCATGTGAAAATGAATCACTACTGCTTGATATCAGGTTGTCGGAAATATGGATTTAAATTATTGTGAAAGTGGATCAGTACTGCTTGATATCAGGTTACAAAAATATGGATTTAAACATGGAACTACAAGTGATTACTTATACTGATCACTATTCTATCTAATTGATTTTTTTATCACAAGGAAACGTAATAACTCGAGCTATTCTCATTTGGTAACATATTCAGATTTGTAACTACAAAGCCGAATGCTTACTAAAGGACTATGAAAATTTCAGAAATAAATCTAGATATGCGGACATTTAGCAAAAAGTACCTACTAGTAAAACACCTGATAAGTATATACTAAACATATATGTTATCAACTTTTTGCTAAAAATGGGTTTTTGTTGTGATGTTTATTAAATTATATTATACGGTCAACTCCATATGCAAAATTGCATACATATTAGTTCTATCTTAAACTCGCCAAGAAATTGGTAAATTTTTAATCAAACAGTCATTTGTTTACTTAGAGTTATTATAGTAAGTACCAAAATTAAATCTTAATTAAGAATCCTATTTTATTAATACAAAAATATGCATAAATCAAAATTCTAAATAAATTTCATATTAATGTAAGAAAAATATTAACGATTCTATCATACACACACAGCAACACAAATAAATCCTGAAGAAAAAATTCTGAAGAATTTCCAAATAGGACTTAATTTCAAAATGCATCTAGAAATTTTCATTATCAACTTCTCTTAGGGTAAGATATAGTAAATGTCCAAAAATCGAAAATGAATATTTTTGCACATCTTTACGTTTCAAAAATTTCTGAACATTTTGGCATACTTTAGAGTGTGTGTATGTGTAGGCATGTATGTATGGATACCATTTTTGTCGACGCTTTCGGAAGCACCGTTAAACCCATTTGAATTATTCAAAAAGCATTCGATTCCTATTGATGAGGAGTCGTGCCGATTAATTTTTGGCAAAAGTTGGTCCAGCCGTTTTGAAGATACAATGCAAAGAGTGCAGAAATGGCAAATGAGTTTGTGAGAGAACAAAGCATCCGATTTGAATGATTCACTAAATATTCTACTTGTATTGATGTAATGAAGAATTTATTTAATTTTTGCAAAGGCAGGTCTAGCGGCATTGGAAATCCAGAAAAAAGTTTTAAACAATTCCATTTAGTGATCGAAAATCAGATATTTTGTAGTTTGAATAAACTGATATGCATGGATATCAAAAACTTTCTAGAAATTGCAAAATTTTCAAAAAAAAAATCAAGAAAGTTTAGTTTTTCTAAAATTTTCAAGTTTACAAAAAATTTCTAAGTTTTCAGAATATGTTAGTATCTTCAAAAAAGGCATTTTTCAAAATTCAATTTTTTTAAATACTTTTCAAATTGTCAAGAATATTTTGCACCACCAGTTGCTTTTTTCCTATTTCAAGTATCTCAAAATACACCCATGTTTCGAAATCCTGTGAGTAACCTAATTTAGCGGCATTACCCAGATTAGTACACGAATCACTTTGAACTCTAAAGCATGGCACTGTTCATAATGTGTGTCATCACAGGAACAATAGACGTAGAACGCAGGATCGAGGATAAAGGACATGTCGCTCCTGTTTATGCATAGGTGCTCCGCGCTTAAATTCGCGTTCGCCTGGTAAAGGATAGTCCAGAGCGTTGATTAGATACTGTTAATAAAGGCATTGCAGGCGGATGGGCTATTATCGCATCTGGTATATAATGAAATAGTGGGGATAGGATAAAATATGTACCACATTTTGGGATCTATATAAAAAGTGTATATGGAAAGGCGTACTACTAAAACAACAGATTTTTTAAATAAAACTTCTTTAGGCGCGTCTAGGAAGTAAATCTGTGAAAATGCAACGGAAGTTGCGTTACGCCCAAACTGTTCGTCATTCGCTCTCGATGAATTCATTTCTATACGGGTCGATTGTGATTAGTCGTCGTGTCGAGTGAATAGAGATCTTTCGTTGTATGCTTATCGACATCAACAAGGAAATCGGAATGTTATTAGATTTTAAGGTTACATCGTACAAATCTTGATATAATAACATATGCCTGAATCAAGAATATTTTACCCTGTTCCCTGAATTATAATGAAAATAATAAAACGAATAAAACATTTGTGCCGTGTACGAAACGTAAGTTTATTGAAATAATTTCTATATTATTCGTAGTTTCTATAAATATTTGATGTTATGAAAATAGAAAATATTTTTATAGACAAGACAGATATTACTGCTGCTCAAAGAATAAGACTGTATCGCCTGCTAAGAATTAAAAAAAATACAAGCAGTCAATGAGTGTATGTTAATTTTAATCACGTAAAGTTCATCAATACTATATTTTCATCAAACACATAATCAGATGTAAGATAAAATGGAATATCAGCAGGCGAAACGTTCAGAATGTGTTGCAGATGGCCTTTGGTGAGAAGAAGTCTATGTCAAAAGCAAGTATTTTTGTTTGGCACAAATTGTTTAGAGAAAGACGAGAGCGCGTTGAACACGAACCAAATTAAAAACGACCAAGAGCAAATACTGATCAGCTACATGTCAACAAAATCAAAGAATTGATGCTGCAATTGTCTATTGACTACTAGTGAGCTTGCTGATATTCTTGAAACTTCAAATGGGCCTAACGCATATTAAAATGTAGAAAAAAATGGAATATCAGCAGGCGAAACGTTCAGAATGTGTTGCAAAAGGCATTTGGTGAGAAGTCAACGTCATGAGCAATAATTGTCACAAATTGTTCAAAGAAATCCGAGAGCCCGTCGAAGATAAACTACCAAGAACATCTACTGATGTGCTACACGTCAACAAAATCAAAGAATTGGGGCTGCAAAATTGTCGATTGACTACTAGAAAGATTGATAATATTTTTAGAATTTCAAATGATCAGTCAATACCATCCTGAAAGTAGTTTTAGCACTACGATAACACACCATCGCACACTGCACCCGTTCTTCGTGTCGATTACGCTAAAAATTCAACCAAGTGTTCCCTAAATACCAGATTTATAAGATTTTGCATTGTGTGACTTCTGATTAATTTCTAAACTTAAAAGACCATTTCGTGGACATCTTTTTGAATCGATTGAAGACATGAAAGCCGAATCGAAGACGGAGATAATGACAAATGTGGAGGACGAAATTTTTCAATAATAGAATTATCAAGTAATATACCAATTCACAATTTTCACTACATATACCAAATATTGATGAAACAAGGCCCCACATAAGTGATTTATTCTCGAAAAAGTTCTCTGAAAGTTGACTATTTAAAAAAAAATTAAATTCATAATTTAATAAAATTTCATAATTTACTTCTCGAGAACTTGAAAATCGCAGTTATGGTTTTTGGGTTTGGTCCAAGAAATAACATATACGATTTTGGTTCCAAAGTTCAAATAAACATTAATAAAAGGTCACTACAAATACTGAAAAATGGTGATAATTCCACCAAAGCTTTGGGTAGCGAAGTATCTAAAAGCTCATAACTTCCAAACAATGTGAAATAATTTTTTTCTTACATTTCCATACAAAACTTTGATTGAATTGCGTTCCATCTAAAAAACAATATTAAGAGCTAAAACTTTCAGAGAATTGTTTTTTATCAATTTGAAACCATTTGAGCCCTTGGGAGCAAGGAAATTCGAAGATGTCCATATAAAGGACCACCCTAATATATATATATATATATATATATATATATATGTATATATATGTATATATCAGCTCACATGTATAATAATGCGGATTGTTGCCAGCAGATTAGTTTTACAATTGATTTAGTACAATGCAATAATCAGATTATTTCATAAAATTAGGCATGCATTTAAATCCACCTCATGCTCCACATTGGAACGTATTTTCATACCGATTTAAATAATAATAACTTTATTTAGAAGTCTCCTCATCATTAAAAATTATATGTTTTTGGATAATTTAAATCAGGTGCTATGTGCTTCCAAAAACTTAATTCTCATTTCCTGCACTCTTTGATTCGTTTCTGTAACTGGCTGGACCTGCCTTTGCCAAAAACTAATTAGCACGTCTCCTTATCAATAGGGATCGATTGCTCTTTGAATATTTTAAATTGATTGATTTGTGCCCCCGAAAACGCGGACAAAAAATTACTGGTATTTATGTATTATACACACATGCAACAATTTTTCCTAAGGTATGCTAAAATGTTCAGAAACCTCTGCAGAGTGAAGATACGATGATTTTTGGACAATTAAAATAACTTACTAAATTTCTAACATTTTGTTGTGATACCCATGACTCCTCACATTTGAGTTGTTCGCGGAGATGTAGAATTGATATTCCATAGATGAACTCATGTTAACAATTCATAACACAGTGTTTCTTGTGCAAGCGATTATTTCGGCAAGTGCACATCAAACGCATTAATAGCCTCGTTTATATCTCCTTGATGAACTCCCGAGCTCACACAAAACTTCTCCGTAATACCCGCAGCAATTCGCAGGGAGTTTGTTCGCACTGCTCGAAACTTAAAGTTCCCTAAACCGTACATTCTATATACATACATCTTGTGTTCTGGACAACTGCTATGCTCGGATATCACATTGATTACACCTCAACTGTGCGGAGAAGTCGCGGTCTACGTTTCCTTGCCGTAAGTTCATGTTGGGAGTTGTTTATTACAAAGGAGGGATGATGAACCGAAAATCCGATTATTAGAAACTTCGATGTAGAACAATGCGCTTAAGCTCGTACCGAAACGAGATTCGGGGCGCTTGATGAGGTCTCGCGATGACCTGTTGCGGTTAAGGAAGGAATATGATATCTGTTGTGGAAATAGGGATTGAAATAGGTATTTAAACATTTAAATTAATACTATTATTTTTTATTTTAGTAAGAAGTTTCAATTAACCATATGAAAAACTATTTTGGTCAAGATTTGAGCAGGACTTTTCGAATTTAGCCAGTGCTCCTTTAATGTAGAGGGTGGGCAGGTAAATAGTTGTGCATTATTATAAGTTTTGGAGTCTAGCAATAAGAATGAGATAAGAAACTTGCAAATCAGAGATCAAAATATCACAGAAGCAGTTGTTTTTATTCACTTCTTAAAATAAAAAAAATTAATGTAATTCGTAAAAAAAATGTGGTTTGTGAGCTCACTCTAGCAATACCAACCAATATAATAAATTGAAATTTATAGATAAACTAGAGCTCTGGTGTTCTACAACAAGAAAATATGAAAGACATATTGTTTGGGTAGAAACGAGAGTATTGAAAAGAAAACGAGAAAGATTATTGATTAATAAAATTAGCTATATTAGTAAAATTAGTAATATTAGCTGAATACATTTGAAATTTCGAAAAGAAGGAATTATAAAAGTAGAAAGAAGAATGGAACAAGCTTTCTTTACATAAAACAAAATACTACAAATCTACCAATAATCCATTATTTTTAAGACCCTTATTCAGTATCTTTAAAGAGAAAGACAGATAATTTATCATTTCATGGATTTGAACAAAGTGCAACTATGAAAGTTTTGCACCAATTTTACATAAAAAATCTTGTATTTAAAGCGATATGACAAGAATTTCAAACAGTTGAACAATTGATTCAGAATTATAAAAAATCTGATAAAAATGGAGACAAGTTCTTATTAAAAATGTAAAAGTAATAAAGCTTCTTAATCTGATTTTTGCCCTTATAAAATGTTAAGTATTATGATTTGAATTTGAAAATATATGGATTTATGGAAAAAAATGTTTTTAAAAATTTGTATATATAATACATAGAATAAGCTTATGGCATTATTGTGCTAGGTAGCTAAAAAAATTATGATGACAGCATTAGATGGCATCAATAGTTTTATTTAAGCTTTTACAAAGTTCACTTTACAAGATAAAAATTTTAGGCAATAATTCTATAAGCTGTTGATCTGACGTACAAATTAACCCAGAAATTATTTGCCCAAGAGGCAACCCAGTGGTCAACTACTCTTGGATTGTCTTGTGACACGACAAATAATATCCAAAACTTTGTTAAAACTTTTTTTCGAAAAAGCTATGTTGAAAAAAATATTTTTATTGACAATTATTATTTTATTTAATAACTTGATTTGATGAACTATAAGAAATTATGTAATCTATATATATATGTATATATATATATATATATATATATACATATAACATTTTTATGTGGCACTCAATTACTCAATTGACTAGATAGCTCTTCAAGTACTAATCCTTAAAATTTGAAATCCAAATCATTGCTATTACGTGTAATATATTGTTATATCGTTTTTGTGAGTTTTCTATCAAATTTATTTACATTTGGCCAATAACATTAATACCAAATTCTTATTACAAAATTCAATGCGGTTTAAATAACGATTCGTTTAACTTTTGAGTCTTGCAGCATATCTGTATCTGAGTATTAGTTTTTCTTTCCAGATAGTATGTACACAATACTTCTCTGCTTAATCCAACTTTTGTTGAGAAAACTTAATACAAAATATAATAAACATAAAATGCGGAAATAGGAGTATACCACTGTCAACAAAAGCGTACAACAAAGTAAATACGTAGTAATATTGCGTTTCAGAAGGTCGTAAAATTACTATTTATGAGAGTATGAAATATGATATTCATATATCTAGTTTAAGAGAAGTATGACGGCGGATTAAAGTAAACTGAAAATATGGAAACGTATAAACGCATATACAAGGATTCATGTTCTGGTTGTTATGTAAATGACATTTATGGAAATGATAAATTTTCTTGGAATACTGACACGGAGATTGAGAAAAAATTTAAACTTAAATTATAAAATTGATATAATATACATATCTTATATATATATATATATATATATATATATATATATATAAAAATTCTTATGAACGGGTTATCCGGAAATTGATAAATCTTTTTAGAGTTTGTCAAAGAAAATTTTGAAAATTTAATGAATTATAAAACAATAGTAATAATGTAAAAATAAATGGCAAAAAATACAAAAAATCACTTATCATTGTTTGGCATTGAAAATATTATGCGATCACCTGCTGGAAATGTCAATTGACTAAAATTATGAGTCTAGATAATATTAGAATATAATATACAAGCAAAATATAATGTCAACGTTATTATAGCCGAAAAGCAGCTGAGATATGCAAGAAACTAAAATAATATAAGATACAGTATGTGTTGGGCAGATGAAGTTATATATTTCAGTTTAATGAAAACGCAGTAAGTCCAAAATTGCATGTACATTAATTGTTTAAACTTATGTCGCATTTTGGTATATTTTACTAAATTATTTAACAATACAAAAAAATATTTCTCCTTATTAAAAAATTATTTAAAATTTTGTTTCATGTGTTAAAAATTTATTTGTTTGGTATTGGATATGGAATATTTAGCAAATTGATATTAGATTGAAGAGTGCTCATATGAACTAGATTTTACAAATGAATTCACCTAAGATTTAAACTTAAGCAAATAATGTTTATTAAATTATTAGTAAGAAAAATGAATTTTAGAAATTATAATTTCCAAAAAGCAACTCAAATATGGTATGAGATTATGACAATTATAGACTAAATTATTGAAGCAAGTATATTGGGTGGTATAATCAAGTGTGATATTGTTTCTTTGCCGCAGATAATATATTACTTATTTCTGAATTTTTTATACTGCTTATGCTTATGCTTAGACCATAAATAAATCGCAAAGGCAGGACAATAAATATTATATTAAAACATATAAGATAAAATTAAAGAATTTGGAAATTTTGAATTATAGACATGGGTATAGAACAAGGTCTATCGGGTCATCTACATAGTATTTTTGTAAATTATAATTTAATAAAATATACATATATGCAATGATGATTTGCGATGGTGATTACTAGCTCATTGCACAGTGCTCATTATTAGCACTGACCACTGGTCTTCCGCGGACCTACCTAACTAGTAACCCTATATGTGCTGTATAGGTAGATACTAGTTAGTATTATTTATTTATATTGAGTATTTTAATGAATTAATATACTACCACACTCACCAGTGTGATATTATATTAATTTATTACAAAAGTAAAAAATTGTATTAAAATCTCTGATCGTTTACCAAGATATAAAAATCATGACTTATAATTTAGTTTAAACAATTATATTTTAACATAAGAACAGAAGTAATTTAACTTAAACTTAAGAGTTTATTAGACTGTCTCAGACTACATTAATTACCTTGACCAGCGCAACATGTTAGACATTATCCAACCCAACTCCCCCCAACCATAAAATATGTCCATTACAAAATAGTTTCTATCACAAGTCACGTTTAACGATATTTATCATTTTTGTACATGTCGCCTGACTCATCGAATTCATGCCAGGAGCAGCATAAAGGAACGAAAGGACATTATGGCAACTATTATGCCAACGCCACGGCCGACGGCGACGAAATCTAATATTCACGAATAGCAAACGGGCGACGTGTATACATCAAGAGATTACACGTCTAGACCACCAGTCAGCAATTATGTGAATAGAGGGAATATAATGAAAATGCATAAGGTATTTTGGTATAGAATGAGGTATTTAGGCTATGCGACAGTTTAGAATGGCATTTTCCGATGCAGCTAAGACCTCGATGGACTAAGGCTTAAAGAACGTGGTTTAAAGAAATCATCTAACTCGAAGCCATTACAGTGCAAATTTTATATCAGTCTTTACAATGTTGATAAATGCAGATATCGACGCAGCTTGATGGTAAGGGACTGCCACGTCTCTTTTTGGCTGTTATGATGCCTACTTTTAAATAAAATTTAGTTTCTTCTGGGATCACTTTTGGAATCATATGAAGTAGAAGAGACTACTGGAATACCATTGTATCTTAGAATCAGGATCGATCCTGATTATCACATCATTCTCGACCAGCAGTAAACTATATTGGCAACAGAGCAAATGTAGTGGAACTCTGCACACGGTTATTTGGCATAAAATGAGTTCGTACCTAGATATTTTATGCTCTGTCTAAAGTTGGATTGAGGTTTTCCGGCGCAGCAACTTTAAGCAATGGTTTAAAGAAATGAGTAGCTGATTGCTTATTGTCTGCTGAGTAATAGTCACAACATGTCAGTAAATACAGAAATAGATGCTACATTATATTGTCAAACAAGTAGAAGTCACAAAATGTCAGTAAAGATAAAATCGACGATGTGTGATATTGTCAATCAAGAAGAAATAACAAAATGTCAATAAAGATGAAAATGGATATTGTCGATAAAATCAAATCTGATATTGTCTTCCAAGTAGAAGTCACAAAATGTCAGCAAAGATAAAAATCGATGCTTCCTGATATTAAGACCAATTAGTAATTATGTGCATTGAGGAAATTGGGCGATTATGATGAGTAAAATGAGTTGGGAGTTGAATATTTAAGTTATCCAAAATTTTTTGTAGTAAATTGTAAAACCTTTATCAAAGAGAAGACCTCTATCAACAGTTTGAAGACTAAGACCAGCTTAAGGGCAGCGTATTATCATAATATACTAGGTAGCAATTTCCAAAATATCTACAATTGAAGACCCTGATATGAAAAAAATTAATCACCAGCTTCATTAATTTAGAATAATATGACATTCAAGTAAGATCATGATTACAAGACACAGTGATATTTGAGTACTCTCATCTACTTCATAGTTATTACTAAAAAAATATAACTTCATAGTTATTACTAAAAAAACTTTATTTTATATATATAGACACCATGACTGCCAATGAGAGATTGCAGGATCACGATTGCCATAAATAGAACAAGTGTGATATTAAGCCTATTTTGGACATAAAAATCAAAAAATTTAAAAATTAGAACAAATCAATTTTAGTGCAGTACTGAACTTAAATTATTTATCTCTGATATCACGTTACCTAAAATTTTTAATTTATTAACGACTATAGTTTTATTCTAATCTGTAACCGTCTAGGAGTAAATGTTTTGAATAAAAAATAGGATATAATAAGACCCCAAAAATGTTTACATTGTATCAGTTAAGTATTCAAAATAAATGTTTGTAATAGAAGTAAACATTGCTTAGTCTGATAAAATTAAGAAAAAAATATACGTTCAGAACAGCAATAAAATATAACAAAATGTTATTACTTAAAAATTTGAGCTATTAAGAATTATTTTAGAGGGAGATTTTATCGTATTATCCAAAGCTGCATTATTTACTCTATGAAGTCACATAGAAAAAACTTGGTTAATCTTTACTAAAGCTACAATCTACATCAGAATAATAGCACTCGTCATTTAAATAAACGTTATTGTGCACCCTTAATTTTATTATGATTAGATAGTAATATCGTCATTAATGTATTTAAAATATTATTATTAACATTTACGAGCAATATTATCGTAAATAGTTATCAACGAATAACAGCAGAGTTAGAGTATGACTATACATGATGTTGTTGTATTAAAACATTATTACAGGATGTTATGTTTTCATCATGATATTGTACCAAGTATTATGTGTACCAGATAATGAGTAATTTCATTTATGGAGAGAATATTTAACTTTGTTTGAACTTAAGCGTTTTAATTTTCAGCCACTTGACATGAACCTAAGATAATAATATTTTTTTATTACTGAATACCATATTCTTAAAAATGAGGAGAAAAATAATATTGTAATATGCATGATGAAATGAGCTAATCGTTTTGAAATTATCAATTCTTGTAGAGTACAAAAATATTGCTGTGAAATTATTTACATATTTTCAATTGAGCTCAGAATTAATTTTTGCGTATGTTATTCTGTTCAATCAAGAAGTGATCAATAATTTTCTAAATTTTTATTTTACCAAAGGATTGCATGCTTCAAATGAGGAAGGTATTTAGAGATAAATTTTGACTAAACTTAAATTCACTATTTTGACAGTTTACCCTAATTTATAATGAATCATTTCATTTAGAGAACAAACAGATGAAACATGCACAAATATGAATAAATATGGACAAGAAAATATCTGCATAAGATTACTGTTAATAATGACTAGTGTTAATACTTTTAGTCTTTAATAATGTTGCTCTATACAGTAGCTTTAATTATTTATTTTTCAACAGAATTTTTGTGATTGTAAATATAATTAACAAAAGTGTTATCGAACAAATATCACTATAACCCGTATGTTTTTACTAAAATCGACGCTTTTCCAAAACAAAGCATGAAACGGCTCATGAGGGCTATTTGTGTATAACTACACTGTTATTTTATTTCATAGTGCGGTTATTTTATCAATTTCAGTAAAATCGACCGATGATGTTTATTCAAATTCTGGTGAACGTTAAATGATAGAAACAATAGTATTAAAATGTTTGTGTTTAAAAAGCGAAATGAATATTGTGAAATTACATTTAAATAGCGGTCAATATGGATAAATTTTGTAATGTAATAGAGAATGTCATTTCAAAAAAAAAAAAAAAAAACAAATAGTCGTGTTTAATTGCACAAACTCAGTTTTATATTTTTTACTTGTCCTGAAAAATGATTTTTTTTTCCACAAAAAATGGGATTTGGTAATTATTTGTTTTCTAAACCTTTCAAGTCGAATCATTTAACACCAAAATTAGACAAATATCTATAAAGAAAAAGAAGTTATGGACATGAATTTTGATAAATAGCTAAATATTATGTATTATCCAATGTATATATAACATTATACATATTCCAAGCCATGTACAAAAGTATCCTTTTTTATACACGGTTCGTTCATCGATGGAATACCGACAGACAGGGGTGCGTACGAGACGTAGATTTGGAAAGGGGTGCACTACTTGATTTATTTCATTTATTTCCGATACAGGGCAGCCGAACCGTACCGTAAATAACCAACCTTAGGCACTCTTCTCTTTTCGGTGTAACGGTGTTATGGCGTCTCGACCCCATTCTACTTGTACGATTTGTGTTCCTGCCTTTGTAAATCTTACCCTTAGGAATCGACCACATGTATGTGGGGGGTTGGTAGAAAATTTGCTCGCGTTAGTATATTATTATTATATTTATTTTTATTATACATTTAGGAATAGTTTTATGTTTTATATTAGATTAAATATGATAAAAGAACTGAAGAATTCTTTATTAAATTGAGTTGAAAATCTAAAATGTTTTAACATATTTATTGGGAATCACAATTTAATACAATATAATATAAACTTCATTAATATTAAACACTTAAAATTGTAGATGTCTTGAAATGATTTAGTTATTATGCCATTTATGTCAAAGCAATTAAAACTTAGAAGCTATTATACTGGTTAATACTAAATTTACACCCAACATTACTTAATCAATAAAATACTTCTGTAAATTTTCCGGAGATTAAATAGTATAAACTCAATATGTGCAGGAATAACTATTTTAAATTTTATCCCATACTAGGATCTTTATCGAAATATATTTAATTTAATTATGTTTAAGTATTTTTTTCACTAGAAATTATACAGATGTAAAAGATCATTTTCTAATTTCGGAACTTAATATTGTAATTCATTCGAAGATTATATAATAAATTAAATTTAACTATTTCTTGTAACAACTATTTTAGCTTGTGCTCCATATATGTCTGTTTCTTTTAATTAATTTTTAATTAAAATTATACATAAGTAATTATACTAATGTTGTTTGATATTAAGATCCTCAAGTTGTTAATAAATCCTATATATGTATAATATAAAAATTGATGTATGTCTTTTTGTGTATGTATGTCCTATCCAAATGATAGGAGTTGGTCACCTCGAAGGATTTTTAAAATTTTTGGGAATTCTGTAATATTTTCTAATAATTATAAAAATTATATAAACTGAATCAAGTATATAAGTGAGCTTTAGAATTTCAGCCAGAATTGAAATTAAAATTTAAATTTTTTCGATATACAAAAAAATGTTTAGGTCTCTCAAAAACTGCCATTTTTTATACATTTGTAGTTTCGAAATGGCTAAACCTGCCTTTGACAAAAACCATTTACCACTTCTCCAAATCATTATTTATTGAATGTTTTTTTGGATTATTGAAATACGATACTCCATTCTCTTAAAAACTCGATTTTTATTTTCATCAGCACATCTCCCTATCAATAGGAATCGAATGTTTTTTGAACCATCCAAATCGGTTAATCCGGATGCCCGAAAACGTGTACGTGGACACATTAACTTTTTTTGAGGTATGCCAAAATATTCAGAAACCTCTAAAACGTGAAGATATGCAAAAAAATTTATTTTCGATTTTCGGCCCATTGCTATAACTTACCCTACGGGGTGTTAGAGATTAATTTTATCAAGATTTGTCGAACTATTATAATTGTTGCTATTTATTTTAAATAGCAGTTTAAAAACTACAACCCTTGCTTGGATGCAACCCTTAATTTATTTTTTATTTCCTTTGGTTTCACACTTCCCAATTCCATTAATCATTTTTAACCTGATCAATAACTTGTCAATGATCTTATTTTTATGAACGTTTTTCACGGAATTTGGATTCAAATTTTTTTTATTATTAGTTCGAGTTAGTGCACTTCGATACCGATTTTTTCAAAAGTTTAGCATAAATTATAAATATCATAAGTCCCAACTTGACAAAAGATGAAAAGGGACTTATATCACTTTCAAAATGAACAACTCATATTAGAAAATATTGATCAGTGAAATATTTTTTTATATTAATAATAGTAACAAATAAATAATAATAGAAAGTTGTAGAGCGTCATAGGTACGTTCCTGGTGTATATAATTAATTAGATACTATAATTAATTAGATAGTAATGATTTGGATTATATTGTCGATGGTTCGCAATGTAATTTTTGTTCCACCATTACCAGCTTCTGGTTTAGATTTGACCCAACGGGTGGTAGTAGAGAAGTCACAGAGTTACCCAGTTGAGGGATTCCCGAGACCCTTTGATAACAACTTGATCCGACATCGCCGCTGACGAAGTAGACGTATCTCTCGTCTACGGGCTTTAGATAAGCACTACCTACTACTGCGCTTTGGTTAACAGTACAACATAATCTGATATACTAATGGCAAAACTAATGGATAGTGGAGAGCTCGTATTAATAAAACTTTGTCTGAACGATTTTCAAGACGGAAGTTATTAGGAAATGGTTTCGGTGTACTGAAATTGTCTAGAAAAAAGCGTTTTGTGTTTAAGGTTTAAACTCATCAAAGAATTGAAATTATTGCTAATATGTTTTTAAATTATTACATAAAAAAAGATTACCAAAATCAGGTATAAATTTGCATATTATTAAAATTTAACTATATGAATAAAACGTAGTTCAGATAAATCAAAAGAAGAAATTCAAAAAAAAAATATTTGATATTCGATTGATTAAGAGTATTATTTCTCGAGATCTGAGCCATGTAATGATAGAAAATTAGCCTCTAATACTTGCATATATTAGCATAAAATTGAATAAAAAGCTATTTGATGCGTATTGTTGATTTAGATGTATAAAATAAACTTAGTACTTATGAATTTCAAAAAAACGTTATTAAGAGAAGATTTGGTGTAGTAAAGTATAGAAAAAAATTATTCAATAGATACTTCGATAGATTCGATAAAACCTCTATTGTCTGTATATTGATCCATAAAAAAGACGGACGTAATCTTGATATTTGAAATACTAATCTTCAGTTCATATGATTTTCAAGAAGGAAGAAATGTTGAGTTATATTGTTTTTTTTTCGAAAAAAAAAATTATACTGCGTAACTTTTGATTTTTAAACTATGAAGAATAGTCATCTAGCTTCAATTCGGTCAATTTAGCAAATGATGATTTAATAATCCACACAAAAATGTATTCGAGTTCTATAGGCCAATTCTCGAGTTAGCTAAATATCTTATCTTACTATTTGCTAAGCTTTCATCTAATATACTAACTACTGATAAGACAATTTTCTTCCATTTCACAAATATTTAAAATATAAATGTATATTGAAAAAATTAAATAGATTTTAGATATTATCAAAACGAATTTATCTTGTTGAAGTATTTTTGTTCTATTGTTTGCTGTAGTTATATGTAGAATTTAGTTCTTTGATATTTATAATAATCAAACGTCTTTTGAATTTTTGTTGTTAAAATAAATTGTGATGGGTATCACAAATATGTATTTATTAGAAGAAATATAAATATAAATTCCTATATACTGTTTCACAATATAAATATAAAGATGAATTCAAAAATATAAATATAAATACAATATAAATATAAAGATGATTATAAAAATTACTTACATAATTGATGGTGCGATGATCAAAATCTGAAACAAACAAAAAATTATTAATTTAGATATTATTTAATTAGTTTGATATATATATATTTATAAATATAATAATATAGTAAGTGGATAATAATATGTGAGTAATATATATATATATATATATATATATATATATATAGATATATATACATATTTGAATTAATTAGTTTTTTATTAAAATGATGTTAATTTAGTAGCTAAGGTTTTTAAATTAGATGTAGCAAATAAGAATATTCTAGCCAACAAAATATTATTAAATATTATATCAATATATTCTAATATTTTTCTTCATTTTATTTTTCTTATTTTATACAAAATTTCCTCTATTCAGAATATTGCTTTAACAGAACGTATTTCCTTAAGTATACTGTATCAGTCTTCTCGAATCAGTATTCAAATCGAAATCCAACTTACAAAACGGATAGACAGTGCGAATTCTATAAAAATATACATAGTTCGTGATTTAATTCACAAATGGATTTTCTTATTCGAAAAATAAAAGCTGTTTTCCATCAGCTAAATTATGTTATTGACAGCACTGAAGTCATTTCTAATTTATTAAAGGAGTTTTGAATATGATTTCACATTTGGTACTGGTAAAATACATTTAATATGCATTATATACTAGTATTGAAATATTATTTAAATATAAAAATAAAATCGTGGTGAATGTTTTTATTATTTATGAAATATTTGAATGAATCTGCAAATAATAATTGTACATGGCGTCGCCACCGTAAATTGAAGTGATAAATAATAAGTGAACTTATTTCATAAATTGAAACACACAAACACGCATATATATATATATATATATATATATATATATATATTATTTACAGTTATGACAGATTATATTTTATTCTCTAGGCATATAGCATTCCCTAATCCGTTCGGTCATGCAAAATCTACGGCGCAATCAGAGCAATATTTGAATTGCAAAAAACGACGAAGCGACTATTCCAGAATCTATTTGATCGACGCGTATCATACGAATCGCGATGATTCCATAAAATAATAACCCAGATATAAAGCCGACAGCCAGCACTGAAAAAAGATATTCTGCGCTTCGGACAGACGCCTGTCGTGTAGCACTTTATAAAACGCCAGCAAAATTTACATCGCAAAAAAGATGAACTCGATATGAATGGAATCGTTTTACAGTGGATATTTTTATGAGACATACGCGTATGAATTTAAATAAAGTGTTAGATAATTGTATAATCTTAAAAATCAAAGAATAACATAGCAATTTTACATACGGAATGAAAGGTCTGCAGTTGTCAAAACTTCAATGAAATTAATATAGTTTGGGAGTAAAATACTTTGTTACTAAAAAATATTGGGCATTTTTACGCAAGATAATTGTTGGATTAGTCTCTTAGTATGCGAAGTTTTCCTTATTTTTTTATTCGTTTAGAAATTTTAATATTTATACCATGCTTTAGAAATAAAAATGAAAAGATGTGTTCATGTTGTTAAAATTGTCTGAACCTTTCACAAAAATCATAAATATTAAAAATAACATTTGTACAATATATCTATTTGAATATTATTTTAATATTGTAATAATTTTTTATGGAGTTGATTCATAGAATAATTGGTATAGTTTCGGTAAAAACTTATTGTGCTTTGCAATTATATCAAATAGCATTTATAAAATAAATGAGTAAATTGAATATACAATTAGGCTTTAGTTTCTATATCATAACAATAATGCCATAGTTTAAAAAAATTTTTCATTATAAAGGACAAGATCACCACTAATATAATTATGGACCTCATGCAGTGTTTTTGCTAATCAAAAATTCATAAATTTTGCTGCTCCAAAAAAAAAAAAACGTTAACTGCTAAAATATATCAACTTTTCTTATAAATACATCAAACATTTCTCAAAATACATCAACTTTTCTTATCAATGAAAGTTTTTCAAAACACTAAAATTTATAAAATTAGCCAAATTATACTTTACAATAAAAATAAACTAAAAACTAAAATTATAATAAAAAATGTAGAGCTTGGCAAAATGTAGCTGACATTTAATTCGTTGAGGGCAAACCTAGAACTATGTACTAGAAACTGAGGTCATAAGTTCGCTATATAATATACGAATACAACAATAATAAAAATTTAATAAAACACTGATGAAAATCGATAATGGAATATGTGTTGCTCGGAAAACATAAAATATTCTTTTTTCCTTTTTTTTTGGAGCACACTTCGTAATTTAACACATTCGCGGGCAGAATGTTAAATTCAAATATTTGCAACTATCGAATATAAATCATACGCATATATGTACGTACATACATATATATATATATATATATATATATATATATATATATATTACCTGTCACCATATTTACATATGCAAGCAGTTTACATATTTATATTTATTATTATTATTATTAATTACTATTTTTATGTTAATATCTCTATTTATTCTTATTTAGTTTATATACATTAGCATAGCAGCTCATAGAATGTAATTACTGTTCTGATTGCTGTATAATAATAAATGGTAATTTGCTTTTGATAATCATGAAATAAGTAGGTAACAAGTTTAATTTGGTTTGATTTGGTTTAATTTGATTTGCATAAATTCGACTTGCAAGTATGTACTACATACACTTAAATTGGCTTTGGTTGGCCGAAAGCCCGAATAATTGCAAATCCGTATAACTAAGGGCCAGATAAACGAGTTTCAACTATATATAATTGTTGATAAACATCTTGAACATTATGGCAAGTGTAAGTATATTTGGATTCTAGTTCCAAATAAATTGTTTGTTTCGCCAATTGCTTGGTTTGTTCGAGTCAGAGTAGAAATGAATAGATATCAAAACTGTTTGCCATTTATTCAATTTGAATTTACTTCAGCCTCTCCACTAAGAGATGAGGCGAAACGTCATGCAGATTGCTCCTTTGCGTGGCATTGCGTGCAAAATGACTGATGACTGCGCAAATTCTACTCAGAACAGTTTCGCACGTGCGTTTTTTCCAATGCGTTCTTTTTAGGGTATATATATGAAGATATACACTGTAAGAATTGTAATTTTAGATAGCTGTATAATATGCAAGACCAAACATTCAAATTATTTGGTATTGTATAAATAAAAAAGCTTTAATTTAGTAGTAATCTGTTCTATTCTAACAAACTAGTTCTATAAAATTATTATTTTTGTAAGTGTTCTAGGGTAACAAGTTTTTTAACAATTACATATTATTTACTCTTAGACGATCTACACATTCATTAAAATTTGATCATATCTATTTCTTACATAAGTTAATTTTGTTTTTATTTCTTGGGCTATTAAATTTCTGAATAAGTATTTTGAATCAGTTTTGTATATGTAAAATAGCAATATTCTAGAGTTCTGATTTTATATTTCAATTTTTTTATTAGTTAATAGGATTTTTCATACAATAAGTAACTTTCAAGTGAAATAAAAAACTA
Source organism: Ctenocephalides felis (assembly GCF_003426905.1). NCBI lineage: Eukaryota > Metazoa > Arthropoda > Insecta > Siphonaptera > Pulicidae > Ctenocephalides > Ctenocephalides felis. The sequence goes on from NW_020537324.1 coordinate 64,328,061, forward strand.
ATAAATAAATATTTCCAATATAAACTACATATCTACTATTATTTGTGTAGATAAATAGTAAACAAACCATGAATTTATTGGGAGCATTATTTTGCAGATTTCATACACCGCACAAGTCGTAAGTCAAGTCGTTGCCTTTGCAGCACAGAGAAAGATTCTCAAACACTTTTGTAAACCGATTCAGTTTTATAGAGATTTAATTCAATTGTTAGTGCCATGCTAATATAAAAATGACCAAAATATAACTAAATGTTATAATAGATCTCGATTTAATTTTAAAGCTTCATAAAATTTCTCTAGTTAAAAAGCGTATGAAAAGTATTTCAACTATGAAAAGTACTATAAAATTGGAAGTAAGAACAACATGACAAAGTGATATTGTATTTTTGCTTTTATTCTTATATCTTAATAAATGGTTTGCAAAAATAAAATTTAGCGCTATGGGAATATGAAAATTATCACTAAGTTTTCATTAAATTAAAAAATGTAAATTCAGCTAAGGAAAGCAATTTTATAAGATACAACTTATAATATAAATTAATAATTATCCCAGCTCTGATAATAAATATTTCTGAAAAAATATGATTCAGAATTATATACAGTGTTATCATTGTGAAAAATGTGCACATGAAATTTTATTTTGCATTTGCAAAATTAAATTAGGACTTTGGATCTGTTTGCCTCTTAGCTGTCTCATTTTATCTTGCCTAAGGTGTAAAAAATTAAGAAAAATAGTACAAAAACATTTTTATAGTTGAGAATTAACTGAAAATTTAACTGCACATAGTACGATAGCAGTTTGTTTGTTCTGTCGTGATGAAGCTTAGACTGTATATTTACTTAAAGATGAATTGAACCTTTGTATCCCGTTCTACTATATATAATACTGTCAAATATATTTAAATTTGCATTAAGAAAATATCAACTAAGACAATATCATTTGAATTAACGTATTATAAATGATTTTTATAAATGACTTATTGACTATAATGTTGTTTCACAATTGAAATATTCTATTGATATTTGTTTTCAAAATTAGCATCAGACTAATATGTGGATAATTATCAGGTTTCATGTACAAAAAACTGATTAAATTTCAAGTTAACAAGACTATTGTATGAAACTTCTATTGGATCGCGTGCAACTTTTGCGATAGCCATATTTATGAGATAATCCTTACTTTTGCGATAGCCATAGTTATAGCCATGTTTATGAGATGATCCTTAAATCTTAATTCGATAACGTTGTCAAAAAATGAATAATATACATGACTATTACTAGGATTTTCAACGTAAAATGTCATTTCTATACACAGAAGTGTACGCTTTAACTTGAAAGTCACATAATTTATATACTGTATTTTTAATACTGAATACCTCATATATTCCCAATTCACATGTTTAACAACGTAAAATACCCAAGATAATTGATAAATCTTAATTCAATAACGTTGTCGAGATAATCAATACCAATATTGATAATTATTGCTAAGCTTGTTAATGTAAAATACCGTTTATCTACACAAAAGTGTACGCTTTATCTTGAAAGTCATATAATTCATATAAAGTATTTTTAATACCGTGTATAAATTAGATTAGAAATCAATTAGAAATATAAACATGCATTTCTAATTAAAAATAGCATTTTCTTGTTGAAAAACTTGAAATGTCGACGGAAACTATCTCATCATACGAGGCATACATAATCACGTCATATTTCTTTTATATTATTATTTTTGTATTACAGTTATTATTTAATTTTACCATTATTTCGTTTTATATTTAATTTTTTCAACATGTAAAAGTTTTGTAAATAAGATATCGAAGTCTTGATTAATAAAAATAAATCATAACAAAAAAAAATCTATACTACTCTAATTAGAGTTGTTCATCTTCACATCGTGTTCTTAAGTTCATGATGATTATGTGTAAAATAAAATATATACAGAATTAAGTAAAAAGCACAAATAGCATTTTTTGAAAGTATACAAAATGTTGACAAACGCATTTTATATAAATAAAAAAAGCAACCGCGAAACAAAATCTTATCTAGTTTGAGTTATGTTGAAAACATGTTGGTACCGACTACCGTAACATTAAACCGGCGCCTCCCTCGGCATCTGCGGCTTCGCTGAGCCGGCGGGATTTCTAGCAAAGCGATGCGTCGCGCGTTTAGAGCGCCAGGTGCAACTAACTTTCGAATAACTAACCTCCCATAATAGTCCTTGACCAAAAGATCGGACGCGCTTCGGATAGCTACACTCTGGTCTAAAGCTTAATTTACGGACAGAGCTTTTCGAGATAGTTTACGATGAATTCTATAAAATTTTTTAAGTTTATAGGAAGTTTCACGAAAATTACTGTAAGATGTACTAACGAACAACTTGTGAAGTAAAATGTAAAATAGTTTTTAATATTTATGTTTTACCTACAGTCTTACCAACAAGGCACTAGAATATAAAGAATTCGTAAAACCAATATGAACTTACGGCATATCCCTTTGGCGTAGCCAAACTAATATAAACACTTTGCAAAGATCACAAAATAAAATTATGTCCCAAATTAGCTGATCCACCAGGACTCTAATATGTTCTCGGTAGGAGAAGAAATCAGAAGACATGCATCTAAGTTCAAAACCAGACTAGAAGATCATCCCAACCAACTTGCCAAAAACTTGCTTTCATAAAATATACCCAAAAGACTCAAAAGAACTAAGCCTTTAGATTTAATAAATGATATATAATGTAAAGTTACTATTACTGTTCTATAATTTTATCTCATTCAATTTCAAATCTAGAATAACTACTACTAGCATTTTAAATTTTATATATATATATATATATATATATACATTTGTCACCACAAAAAAATAAGTTATATGTCTTTCGTGGCGGTACAATGTAGTTATTTGTATTATCCAGTTCCAAATGAAAATATTCATCTTAACTTGCCAATAAAATAGCTCATTGAAATGCTACCGCTAAAATATAGTTAAATTCTTAAATAATATTGTCCTAAATCGAGTTTGATTCTAAGAAGCCAATTCTTAGATAAAAGAGATATGTTGTGGTAATGCTATGTTAAGGGTCTATCTTTGTATGAGTTGGTAGCAAAGAATGGCTTTGTATGAGTTGGTAGTAAAAAAGAGTTTGTTGTGCTATTAGGCGTTTTATACCTAATTCCTAACTTCAGGCATGTGTTATCAAAGAGGCATCAAACATATGAAAGACATATCAGCAAGTTGCACAGTTGCACAAGTTGGAAGTGATGAAATCTGGTGAATGGTAGGCTAAACTGTAATAAAAGACTTTTCCAAAGATCTTTAAACACAAACTATCCTTTAATTTTATATAAAAGAAGTTGATCTTAGAAGATTTGCTAAATCTTGTTTTATTTTTCTAAAGTCTACTTGTGTCTATAAACAAAGTTTCCTTTTCTTACTTTCTGAAAGTTATCAATCATTAATTAACATTTGTAAACCTAATTTATTCATTTACTCCTGATTCTACATTCTCTGAAACTATATATTTAATAAGAAAAAACTACTTTGCCTAGTCATAACTGTTTTGCATCACCTCATTGTTCATTAAGTTTCTAAGCTGGTTTTGTATTTCTACAATAGCTTATTTTTAATTAAATTATTTTTGTTCCTCAATTAGTAATAAATTGGCGGTATTAGTTGTAGTTTTTTACCAGGTCTGATGTGTAACACATCACTTTCAAATCTGTAATACTTATAAATCAGTATCTTTATACTAAACTAGCAAACCCGACAAACTCCGTTTCGCCACCAGATGGTTTCGTGAGAAAGATGAAGAAATTTTTTGTTAGTTTTATATTTGAAAAGGTAAAATTTGATCAGGAAAGAAAACCCGGCTTATTTTTATATATATAGAAGATAATCTATTTGCAATTATTTAAAACAATTATTGATTATTTTTAATACTCGAATTTTTAATTACGGTGCGTGAAGTTCCAGCAATTTGCATTAGGGCACGATGCCATGCACCACTAATTTTCTTAGCTATAAACCTTGCGGAGCCCGAGACCTTTCCAACGAATGCAAAATTGACGAAATCGGTTCGTGCGTTCTGGAGTTATTTCGTCAGGAAGGAAAACCCGACTTATTTATATATATATATAGAAGATAATGTATTTGCAATTATTTTAAACAATTATTGATTATTTTTATTATTCGAATTTTTAATTGCGGTGCGTGAAGTTCCAGCAATATGCATTAGGGCACGATGCCATGCACCTCTAATTTTCTTAGCTATAAACCTTGCGGAGCCCAAGACCTTTCCAACGAATGCAAAATTGTCGAAATCGGTTCGTGCGTTCTGGAGTTATTTCGTCAGGAAGGAAAACCCGACTTATTTTTATATACATATAGAAGATAATGTATTTGCAATTATTTTAAACAATTATTGATTATTTTTATTACTCGAATTTTTAATTGCGGTGCGTGAAGTTCCAGCAATATGCATTAGGGCACGATGCCATGCACCTCTAATTTTCTTAGCTATAAACCTTGCGGAGCCCAAGACCTTTCCAATGAATGCAAAATTGTCGAAATCGGTTCGTGCGTTCTGGAGTTATTTCGTCAGGAAGGAAAACCCGACTTATTTTTATATATATAGAAGATAATCTATTTGCAATTATTGATTATTTTTATTACTCGAATTTTTAATTGCGGTGCGTGAAGTTCCAGCAATTTGCATTAGGGCACGATGCCATGCACCACTAATTTTCTTAGCTATAAACCTTGCGGAGCCCAAGACCTTTCCAATGAATGCAAAATTGTCGAAATCGGTTCGTGCGTTCTGGAGTTATTTCGTCAGGAAGGAAAACTCGACTTATTTTTATATATATAGAAGATAATCTATTTGCAATTATTGATTATTTTTATTACTCGAATTTTTAATTGCGGTGCGTGAAGTTCCAGCAATATGCATTAGGGCACGATGCCATGCACCCTTAATTTTCTTAGCTATAAACCTTGCGGAGCCCAAGACCTTTCCAATGAATGCAAAATTGTCGAAATCGGTTCGTGCGTTCTGGAGTTATTTCGTCAGGAAGGAAAACTCGACTTATTTTTATATATATAGAAGATAATGAAAATTCTTTTAGCTGAATGATGAGACACATCTGGTCTCAAAACATATAAACCAAAATAAATATTTCTGTATATATATATATACATTGTATATATATATATATATAATCATTTATTTATTTATTTATTTATATGAAGTCGTGCATTTTTACATCTGAAGAGTTTAAGATTTCTCTCAAATCACGTTCTGTTGCAAAAATACAAGAAAAACGCATTTAGCTGAAAACAAATTACTATTACGCCGACTAATTGCCCAGTGAGTTTCGATTTAGCGATGTCAATCAGTTTCTCATAAAAAAGAACCACAAAAATGAATTCCTGCAAATCCTTCTGCATCATTACCTAGATGTTCCTTCAATCCTCATCAGATACGATTCACAGGTTCAATAGAAATTGTTTTATACGCACTTCGAGAATTTGAATGCAAAATGATATTAGACTGCTGAGAGTACCTACAAACTAGTAGTAAGTAGAAATAAATTGTAAAGAGCTGAGATTGAAAAATAGCATTATACAAGAGTCAGAGCTAACAAAATTGGCAATGATTTAATACATACTATTTATTAAAAATACGAACTATTAATTAGAAATAAATTTAACATACACTGAAATTCCGGTAGGAGTATAATTTTACTATATAGTATATTTATACTAAATATAATTCAGATCTAATATACGAGAAAATAAGCACGAAATAAAAATACAAGTAATTACTGGCAAAAATTTCAAATAATTTATTAGGTGATGTTGATTTCTATAGCCACATAGCCAAGAATATTTCTAGTTTAGTAAGTAGTAGTTCATTAGGTTCTAATAATATTTATGTATAAAATTCATGCATACAAAATTTAAAGTATATTCGTATAGCAACTTAATTTTATAACTGATAACATTGTTTATCTCTAATACTCGTTTATTGTCTCTAATTACACTCTGTACAATACTATTCTCTATATGTCACTATTTGTCTCCTACAGTTCTATCCATATATCATGCTATTTACCTCAACATAACTAATTTTATTCGATATTTAATTAAAATTACAAACAATATTTCTGAAATAGTGCATGGAAAACAAATATAAATGGCGAATATTATAAATATGATTACAAAAAATAGAAATAATTCGCATAAGGTATAATTTTTTACTATTCCATTCATACATAAAAATTATAATACGAATTTTATATATTTGAACAAAAATATACGAGTATAGTTCTTTCAAATAACTATTTTTTTTCATATTTCAGCACTTAATGCGTCATAGAACTTTTATGCAATGCCGAAGAAATGAGAAAATTCTTTCGAAAGCTCCTGGAAAAATGTAAAAGAACTCAAGTTGCGCAGAAAAACTATATTGTTTCATGTATCTTCGCCATAGACAGTTAATTTAAAGCTGTCGCAGAAAATGCTATGTCATATACTTTATTAGAGATTCTCAAACCTATGATAAAATTGAAAAATATATTTATAGAATGTATTATTTGTGATGATTAGTTTTACTTAATAAAGGTGGTCTCCATTATATTTTTGATATAATTTTATAAAATATCAATAACAATCGAGTGGTTGTCTTTTAATTATGATATTCATTCAAATTTTGGCAATAATGCTTACTTATAATCAATATTTTTAAGCCGAAATAGATATCGTTGCTGCTTGATATCAGGTTGCACGCAAAATGCTTATTGAACTCAGATTCTTACAGTTACAAGGCTGAACTCTTAGCACTCAACTATTACTATTATCTCAATTAAACAAAGAGAACCTCAGGTTTACTTTTCTGGGTTTTTGATGAAACTTCGCATGGTGATAGATGTTGATAGTTAAATCGAACACCTTAAAATATTATAGGCCTGTGAAATGCGGTTGAATTATAAAAAATATTTTAAGTTTAAAAAAATAAAATGCGCGCAATACGTATACGTACTCAGTAGCTCAGTCTTACGTAGAAGCACTTACTTCTACTTTTTGCACTCGGATTTATAGATAAGAAAGTTAAAAATCAGGTTCAAATCTCCCTTGCGTATAATTTATTGATATAAAACTTCTTTAGACGCGACTAGGGTGTAAATCCGTACAAATGCAACGGAAATGGGTTACGGCAGAGTCGAGTGCCAATAATCCGTCATTCGCTCTCGATGACATCATTTCTATACGGGTCGATTGTGATTAGTCGTCGCGTATGTGAATAGAGATCTGTCGTTGTATGAGTACCGGTATCAACGTTGTATGCGTACCGACATCAACAAGGAAATCGGCATAGATAAACAAACATTTTAAAGTTACATCGTAGTACAAATCTTGATTTAATGAAAAATGCCTGAATCAGAAAAATATTTTATCCTGTTCTTTGAAAATAATAAAACAAATTTTAATGTATTATAAACTAAATTTATTGATTAGAAATTATTTCTATATTATTCGTAGTTTCTGTAAATCTTTGAAGTTATTAAAATGGAAAATATATTTTAGGAAAGACAGATATTACAGCTGTTGGAATAATGAGATTAAATCGCCTGCTAAAAAGTAAAAATAATTACAAGCCGTCAATGAATGTATGTTAATTTTAATTACATGCAGTTCTTCAAACACAATTACATGATGAGTGAAGTAGCAAAACAATATTTGTTTAAACGTTGTTTAACATAATCCATTGTGTGAACAAATATTAAAGAATTTATTAATCAGTATTTACTTCATTTCTCTAATAAAGGTTATTTTCTAAATGATAATTACAATGACAAACCGAACATGTCATATTTTATTGTTTTTAAATGTTTTATTTATTTTTAATGCTATTATAAATATAAAATTTATAATTTATCTATATATAAATGTGTATAATGGCTGACACTAATAAATGTGTGCATCACGAGTATTACCATATTACTAATAAACATTATTCAAAATTGTTATATGATATATTTATTTTTACGCTACTTTGTACAGTCGCAAATAAGATTTGTTTCAATCGCGTGTGATATATTTCAATTTATTTTTAATTTTGAATATTGAAATAGTGCAAAAATATTTATAATTATCAAGTAAAAACCTATATATTCTCCAGACAAAAATTGATATATTTGAAAAAAATCTACAATTGACAATTTGTTACATCCTCTACAGAGATACCCCGTAACGGAAATACGACTAAAAAATTCAAATATTTTTAATTATTGCGCATAAAAAATATTTGCTAAAATTAATTTCTCAACCTATCGTTTTCCGTTTGCCCTAGTAAAATCCAGCATTAATTAGTTACTCAGTCAGTATAACTTTATAATGGAATGCTAAACTATACTAGCACAAACAGAGTCCATAAATTCGCGCAAACTTCCCATCTGCAGTTTTACAATCATATTTCAGTTAGTTAGTCGAATCTGAGCTTTGGAATATAATAACTGTAACCCAATTTTATCAAAGTTGACCAATATGCTTTTCAAATAATTCCAAAATGAGCTATGTTCCTATGTGCGTAGTTTCCATAGCCTCGGTTGCCTTAACAAGATTGAACTTTTAATGAGAGTGCCACTAATTGCTTTGCAGAATATACATGTTTTCATAGTTCTGTTATTAATTACATTTCTGGATTATAGATGTACTGACCGATTCAGATAGTGCACATGTTACGAGCACTAAAATAAAATAAATTGGGGAATATGACCTCGTAAAAGTGACGATGAAAATTTGACTTCATAACCAAAATACACATATATACATTTTTTCAATGTACTTACTAAAGGTTTAGTTAGAATGGCTTAAAATGAAAATATACAGTTAGCATCAAATATTAGATGCTAGAATATTAGGGGCCAAAATAAAAATTCGTATGAAAATATTATATTTCGGGTCTATTTTTGTATGAGTTTGTATTTACAAACTATCAAAATGCCATTTATTTACTGTGTGATCAGATGTTTTACTCATAAAACCGAACTTCACATATGTGTTATCAATGATATTCTTAATTGCACTTATGATAACATTGTTATTTGATTTTTAGGCGTTTTGTAGGTAGTGTTTAATGTGTAAAACACTTGATAGTACAGCAAATACAGAACTTTTTGACAGTTTATTACTATCAACTTATACAAAGATATACTGTTAATATGGCGTTATCATAACGATTCTATTTCATCACAGATTTGGCCCCTAATATTGTAGAGTTAGTAATAATTCGATGATCGGTGATAGTAAACATATAAAATTAGATTTTAATTTAAAAGCTGCAATAAAAAATCTGTTTCTTTTTGTTTTTTTTTTCAAATTGCTCAGGACTTTCTGATAAAATATTATTGACGTTATAAATTTAACTTTTATTAATTACAAAATATATTATCATCGCCATATGTCGATATTGGTTAAATAAATTAATAAAATGACTATAAAATTTCTGAGCTGAATTTTGATATAGAACGCTAAATTTGCATTTACATATACAGATATATAATTATTCCAATTTTTATGCGAAACAGATTCAGATTTCAGTTCAGATTTAAACGTAGATTAAATGCAATGGTTTCAAAAATATAAGCATCTTCTTTGGAAGGTCAATATAGGTCAATGGGGAAATGGGTCAAGTATGAAAGTTTCCTATAACTTCTTGAAATTTAATACAGAAATTCTTCATAACTTTATAAAACATGTAGAACTATCTTCAAAATTAATACATAAACTTGACCGAAATTTTCGAGAACAACATAGATGTACAAAATATAAATATGGTGAAAACAAAAACCATAAAAAGCATAACAAAAATATGTTTGGTAATTATATTATAAATACACAAAAAACAATGTCGATATGTATTATTGGTATTTACATATATTCATAAATACTATTAATGAAATTTCTGCCTCGTTATTAAGGACAACTATTTGCATTTATTATATCAAAATCATTTATAAAATATGTGCATATATTTATTGAGATTTGAATTATCTAAAAATTACTATTTTTTTTTGAATCTAAATAGAAAGTTGTGACAAGCTATTATTTACATAAAATATGAAGGTCCAAAAATTTAAAAAAGATATTAGAAGGCACTTTTGTTTCTGCAGAAATTATAACTGCAATCCAAAAATACGTTTTTAATCACATTTCATCCTAAGAACCACCTTATTGATCTAATTTTTCAAAGGTTGCATATAGTGACAAAGTATCATTTAGAAAAAATACAAGTCAAATCAAAACTCAATTGAAAGTTTTGATTGGATGGCATTAGGGTACAGTTATGGAGTGGCTAGTAAATCAAACATGGCAATTCTACAGAGATTCCAGAACAAAATTTTGAAACAGATCGTGAACGCCCCAAAATTTGTACTAAACTGGCTAATACATCAAAACCTTAGTATTCTAACTGTGAAAGAAGATATTAACCATTATTGCTCGAGATACAAGTAGACATGAAAATCAACTAGCGTGGGATATTTTCAAGCCTTTACCATCAAAGCGACTTAGAAGAAGAAATTGTAATGAATTATTACATCAAATTACACGAAATCTAATGATATAATTACAGAAGGTGCTATCGCAGGATAGCTATCCTTTACACGCTGTCATAATGAATCGTCTGTAAAAGTAGCTGAATGTGATAGTTCGCTACGTATAATAAAACAAAAAAAAACGATGTCACTATTATAGTATGACCCTCAGTATCATAGGTTTGATCCAAAAATACATCTCTATCACGTTCCATCAATTATTACCGATTTTTCTGAAGTGCAATGGCAGGTGTAGGTATATATATATATTGATTCTTACTAATTGCATGTCACACGTCCCACTCGAAGTGTCACATCTAATGACAATGTTATTTCATTCGATCGCCTCGAGTGGAATCCGATATTGGAACAGAGGTCTCGTCGGCGCACACCTCAAACCGCACGAGCTTTCTAGGTAAACACAAACATGCCTTGGGACCTAGACTATCCAAGGTTCGAAGCAATTATTTAGCTGACCCGATTATAATTTAACAATCGATCAAAAACAATTATTTTTAACTTCCCGTAGAGTAAGTTATAAAATCGCAATCCAAAATGAAAAAAAATGCATATCTTTACGTTTCTAAGGTTTGTAATCATTTTTGCATGTCTTAGAAACAAATTGAATTAGTATGTATATGTGTGTATGTTTGGAAACAATTTTTCGCCCGCGGTAACGGGGCGAACCCGACTGGGAGATGTGCTGATTAGTTTTTGGAAAAGGCATGCCCATTCGTTCCGCAGAAACGTAGCAAAAAGCGCACCAGTTTTTGAGAAACCTGGCACGTTCGATTAGAATGATTAAACAATTTTCGATTTCTATTGAGTAAATAATTGATTACATTTTTGTAATGGCAGGTTCAGTGGTTTTAGAGATACGGAGAAAAAAGTGCAAAGAATAGCAATATTTGAGAGAACGGCGGAGTGATTCAAAAACATATTGTTTGTGTCGACGGTTTTTGTTTATTACATTTTCGATCTTGTAGATAAAAAAAGATAAAGCTTGTCGCCCAAACATAAACTTTATATTATATTAGATTTACGCAATATGAAAATGAAATTCACTGTGTTTATGATAACTATTTTAAAATATCTTTAAATTGCCATGTCCATTTCTGATACATTTTTATTGATGATTGATTATTTTTATTTTGCAAATTAATTAATGTATGGGAAGTTACAACAATTTATCACTAGTTTGAATACTTGATTAAAGAAATTTTTGGGCTATATTTAGAAGTTTTAGAGGAAATATAACTAGTCTTTAGTTCAGTATCTCGTATAAATGTATAAAACGAGCCCATTGATAATCCATTTTTTTTCCTAAAATAATTTTTGAAAGTTGACGATTGACGTTCATCAATTTTATCATCAATTTTGCAAAAATTAAGTAACTTTTATAATAATAGTAAATCGTTCATTGATTGTCAAAGTATTACTAAAATGTGACAATTACTAAAAATCTTGCAAGGTAAGTTGGATAGCAATATAAAGGAATAGATAATGAAGTTTTAGATTCCACACACACACACACACATATATATATATATATATAAAATATATATATATACATATCTGTGTGTGTTTTATATATAAAACTAACCAACTAAACCAACCAAATTAAAATAGCAGAGCTACTAGACAAATAAGAAAATTATATATCTGAAGAATAAATCAATTTTATTGTAGATGCCACTGGATTTGTAAACATATGTAATATTACATACCATTTAAAAACGCAATAATAAATTTATAAATTCGTACAAGCCGTCGACATCGACACGAATTCTAAAACTTAAATTGCACAAACTTTGCAAGTGAAACACATGTCTAGAGATGTTTTGAATTTCTGAAACTTTGAATGAGATGAGAGAATATAAAAGTTATAACATGAACAATATTGTAATGAATTTTTTATAATATTTAAGGAAAAATCGTATTTACTTGAAATGCATATATTAGTGATGTAGGTATGTTATAACTTAATATATCATATTAATTTTTTTTCAACTATACATCCACGTATATGTATGTAAGTATAGGTTAAATATTGGTAATAACTGAAAATGACCCCAAAAAACACATTCGATTAGGAAAAAATATTGATTTCAGTTGCATGATTTGTAATTACTAACATATATTTATGGTATCGGTTAAAATAGAATATATTTATGATATTTTTCAATATATTGAGAATATCAAGATTTTAATTCTTTAGATATTATACTAATGTAAATTTAGGAAATGGAATGCAGCATCACTTGAAGTGAAATAAGCTATCTTCACTTATTAACTTTATATTAATAATATAACTACCCTTAAATCTATATTAGTGACATTAAACATTATAGAGCCACTTGTCTTTATCATTCTTTTGTAATAGAATCCACATTATTTTATAAACCTTTATCAGGTCCCTCGATAGCATCACAACTGCTATCAATTTTGACAAAATCTTAAATTCAAAACCGGCCATCAACAATTTTTTATTTATTTAATAAAGTTAGCACTAGATATGTTCCAGTAGTTAATATATCACGACCGTATATATTTATCGAAAAAAGTATCCACAGGAAATTACACTCTCCGCACCATTAGCCATGATTGGATAAATGGCATAATGAAGGTTTTTGGTCGGCCCACCGGATAATCCTCGTCTTCCAGCGACCGTAATGTCTTACCGAACACATTCGTCCTATATATCTCTATTTAGCATCTAAACGCCGGGGGCGCATTTCATCTAATAAAGTTATAAAACTCGTCAAGGGCGAACACATCCGTCCGGATGCAATTATGGAAGGAGGAAAAATGTCCTCTTCCGTTATTTCTTCCTTCTTCCCTTCAGGGTTTGTTCTTAAAATAATATCTTTTTGAAATAAAAATTGTTTTGCAAGCTAATATTGGAGGAAAAAAGTTTTTAGGAGAGATTTACCTAGAGACTTTATTCAGTTAAAATTGCTATGTATAATTTGAAAGACAAAGGGTGGGGCACAAAAGTTCAATTTGAATTTGAGCTATTATATTGTGAAAATCAATTCAATTATATCACAACCACTTCCACATATCATTTACATATCTCATGTTTAGTATAACCCCCAGCAAATTCGTCATTGTATTTTTTTTTTTAAATTTGTCATAGTCACCTGGTCCACTCTACCACATAGGCGGGATCAAATAGGACGGCAAACAAGTTCAATGTTTTATTTTTAATTTTAAAGGAATTTTACAAAAGGATAGCTACATTATTCAACCAATGCGAAATATAAATTTCATTGGTACATTTTTTATTGGTATGTATATATCCTTGATCTGACTGATGAATATCTCATACAAACTATTTATCAGCAGTGCTGTAATAATAATTTAATTTATTTTTGTAAAATTGCCTTTCTCACTATCTTTTATTGTTAACACCTTTGCAAGGTAAGGTAAGGTTCCCCATGTATTAGCTTTTATAGATGTTTTATAAAAAAAAATGGTGAATCTAATTTACAATTAACAATGCATCTTATAAAACAATTAAATATTGTTTACTTAAAACATATATTGGTAACTCATAACCTCATAACAACAGTATGCTCACACCAAAAAAAATTGCAACAAAAAAAGATAATTTTTGAACATTGTCGTTTATCTCCTTCATTGAACATCTTCTTCTTCCTTCTACTTTCAAATTGAAGAATTTGTAACGTTACTTGTTTTTTGGAAGTTGGCGTTGAATACAATATGAAAAACAATAATGAATCAGGTATATTTTCTGCAAATTAAACAATATTGTTTAACCTAGAGATTTTTTCTATGAACCCATGAAAACTAGACAAATATACGAAAAAATTCAAAACTCTTCGTTGAAAATACTCGAATCCAAATTACGACAATTGATGCAGTAGGAAATCCTATGAAAACGCGATACTGGTAGAAAGAGAAAATAGTATCAATTCATTTGCGTCTTGTTGATGTTCGCGGATTATAAGATAAATCAGGATAATCTCGGATTAAAAAACACCCGAAGGAAATATGTTTGTATTAAGCAGTCCGCATCGCAGGCAATGCCGTTCCATTTTCCCGGCTGCGGACATTAAATTATTAAATAATCCCGTCAAACAACTCGACAATTCTGCTAATTCTAATTAGGTTTCGAGAAACAAACTGACAAAGTATATAATAACTGGATTAGATGCCATTCCGTGGCATCATTTATTCATGAGTGAGATTAAAAATGCGGCGAATGAATGAATTATTAGGCGCTAATAGGAGGGATTGTGTTTTCTTAGAACGTATATTTGCATAATTAATGCTGCTTAAATTTTATTTTAAAAACCAACTGGGTATCACCCATGTTTCTTACAAAATTTATTTGGCAAATTCATAAAATAATTAAACAAGCATTAAGTTAAATATTATAAAATATGAAAAGTATTAAACAAAATTATAAACTAAACTAAATTTCCACTGGATAACCTTTGCAATAGTTGTTATTAATTTTCACATATATAAATAACAAAAATAGCCCATTTCGGGTACTGCGGTGTGAAATGGAAATGGGAATGTCTCACAATATTCTACCCTGAATCGAGTTCGAGTTTACCTCTGGCCCCCGATCTGCCCTAGGGTAGTACCCATTATTATTATAAAATAATGGAACTAAATTAATTTACACAGAAGTGATAAGAATAACTATCTGTCTTACATTTCTCAGGTTTTGCATACAAGATGTCTAATCTTTATTCAGTATCAACTTGTCTATTGATCTTCTCCAACTAAAAATGCTTCGGGTGTATGTCAGACATTTTTATGACCAGACTAGCTCAACAACCACAGAAAAGTTTGGCAAGTTAATTTTATATTTTTTATCCTTAATGAACATAATATTAGAATTAAAGACAGGTTGAAATGACTAAAATTTAAAAAAAATTGAATGACGTCTGCCCAAAAATGTCTGGTTATAAAAAATGCGAGATTGATGAACCTATTTAAAATTAAAAAAATGAAAATTGAACTGATTAAAGTATTGGCTGCAACCACTTTCAGCAGTCAAAGGGTCCAGATTCTAATCGACAGAGCACCAGGAACTGCATATTAAAAAGCATAAAGTCAGCTTGCCTAAAGTTTTTTTTCGAAAACGTTGCTAGTGCCTGTACCATTGTAGTATATAATACTTTAAGATTTTGTAAATTTTCATAATATGTAGGTATATAAAGTGAATGCATTTTACAGGAATTTCGAATTGATTAAACCAGGCGGTAAATATCGAATGAATAATTTCAATATTTGAAATGCTACGTCTGGCACTAAAATTAGAAAATTCTTACCCCAAAACGCTAAAAAGAAATTCAAGACTGAGATTTTTTCATTGAATAATATATAGTTTTATCCACTTAAATATATTACGATAGGTATGGAGAAAATCTCCTGGCCGGAACTCTCAGGTAGTTTAGAATCCTGGTAATCCTATTATGAGCTTTCTGGCGTGACATCGTTTTACAGTTTGCTCCACGGTCCATGCATCTCTAATCTCTCGGCTCTGTTCAGTGTTCACTATCTCATAAATGTGTGTTGTGCTATCACAGTATTAGCCTTAATTCGTCAATAGAAATACAAGGCTTTGATAATAATAACTATGGATTGTTCTGATATTCAGGTAATAGGATTACCGGGTGTAAATCCAGAAACAAATATATAGAATATTCATTTAATCACATTTTTCATTTTTAGTTAATTGGTAGATCTCGTACATGAGTTTGTCTATACCACTATTAGCCTTTTTGCATGTGATATCAGGCATGTGTTTAATTTTAAAATTATTGTTTGGTATGGGCATTTTCCTATCTGTTGTTTGGCATGTTGATCCTAGAGATTTGTTTTTTTATATCTATATAACACATCAAATGCTTAAAAAGTGCAAAACAAATCTAAGAACTATGTCCAATGATGCAGATGCCTATGTGCACAAAAAACATTTTCACAATCAACAGATTTTAACCAGATCATAAGGATTTATTTCATGTCATCTGCTATTAATTTGATGTTTGCTAGATTGATAGAATTTTCAGTCAACCTATTCTAATCAGCTTGGATATTTCAACTGTCATTTGCTTTTCCTTCTTCGAATAATAATCAAATCAATAAATGATTTATTAACTGTTATGTGATTCCTAAACCAGTGTTATTAGAAATCAATCCAGTGGTTGACCATACGCAATTTGATTCTTATTAGATTTTTGTTTTAATTCTGATAAGATATACATGCAGTGGTATCCCCAAAATGCTATCTTCACTTTATATCATAGTTTAAATCAGTATCGAAATTTGATGTCACTACTGTTTGATATCAATATATCCTCTATAGAAATTTAGGCATGCCATGTAATAATAGTCATTTTTCTTTAAAGCGACATGAATTTTAAATTTCCAAAAATATAAAAACTAAATTATAACACAATATTTAGTACATATTTGGTTTACACCAAAACAAATCCCGTTCTTAAGCACGATGAGATTATTCAAGCAATGCAAAGGTTTTTCTATTCGTATTTATGACATCGATGTACATACGTACATAAAACACTTTACATGAAGGTTTTGAATATATGGAATATGTACATAAGATCCTGAACAGAAAAAGGATAACGTGCTGCATATCTTGGCAGACGATAAGCATATTTATCATACGGCCGACTGAGTTCCGAACTAAAACACTATTTTATGGTAGGATGCTCACAATCGAATAACTGTCTAGATTTATTATTACCCAGTGCATAGGAAAAGTCAGGACAAAGATCGAAAATTTATCTTAAAATATAAAAACAGATTTAAAACAACTCCATATATTTAACCATATATCACTTAAGCTAATTATTTTTTAAATAATATTTTCAATGATTTCTGCATAAATTTAATATTATAGAGTAGCTAGATTTCATAAGTAAATTAAGATAGAGTAGGTAGACTCTATAAGTAAATTAAAATTGAGTAGCTAAACTCTATAAGTAAGTTAAGATAGAGTAGCTTGTAAGTATAAGATGAGGCAATATAGGGTATCTGAACTTTTAGTTAGTATAACTAAGTTGCATAAACTTAAACAATGCGAGATTTATGTGCAATGTTTGCAAATCCCTAACAAAATTATTTTCTTTTTTGTTAGTTTCTCTAGTTGTAATCACTGTTGTTTAGTTTACCATACCTTAATATTATTTTCAAGTATACGTTATTTGATTTATTTATATAATAAGAGTATTGGTAATTTTGAGTCAGATTTAACAGTTTTTTTTATATAACCTCTATGAAAGCTTACATGTGCGTAGAGTAAAAGGACTAACTTTTATAAAGCAAAGTTGTAAGCATTTAAAAAAAGTAAACATAAAAGTAAATTACGTTAAAAAGCATATTTTTAAGAGATAAATTAAATAAATAGTTATTTGAATTCGGCCATTGAATATTTCTGACAAAATACTAGATCAAGGTTATATACGATGTTATCTCTGTAAAATACATACCCATAAAATTTATATTTTGCATTGCTTGAATAATGTAGCTATTATTTTGTGAAATCTCTTTGAAATTAAAATTACGACATTAAATCTGTTTGGTCCCAGTCCGTTCCATTTTACGACGCCTAGAGTAAACAGGGTCAGGTGACATTTTTTTTAAACAGCAAACAAATACATTTCTGCAATGATAAATTTACTTAAAATTTTACTGATTATAGGTTGGATAGTTGTTTGTTCGATATGCGTTATTTTTTGTTATATAATTTGCTTGGATTTCACAATATAATTGTTCAATGTAAAATTGGAACGATTCGGAGGTTCATTCAATGTATACAAATGATCGTTTACATACTCGAATTTATTTTCAAATATCTAGGTGTATCGATATGTAACAAACAGAGTTACATTCGATACATATGCTGTGTATCATTTCCAACAGTCTAACATATTTCAAAACATCTCTAAGTTATTCACTAAATTCAATATTCATCATCGATGTTCTCCGGAGCATAGCAAGTTTGTTCTAGTTTGCATGTAATGCAATTTTCTAGAAATCCACATTTATGCAGAACACCATACATTTAGTGAATAGAATGCAAGTTACAAATGTAAAAATAAGAAAAGCGTATGATATGTTAGGTTGTGTCAGGCGGTTGAATACAAAAGCGCGCCCGCTATTTTGCCGCACGGCTGAATTTCTGATGATGATATGTGTCATTTTGTATAATATAAAGCTTTATTCTTTATTCTCCTACATACTTTGCATTCTGTTTTGAGATACCAAAATGGAGTGAGATATGAGTAGTTTAGAAGCAGAATAATCTTGCAAGGAGAGCTTTGGGTTTAGCGTTGTCTAATTATTTTTATAATTAAACCGCTTCTCATAGGCCTATGATATTTTAAGGTAATCGGTTAGACTATTAACATTATGACCATACGAAGTTTCATCAAAATCCCAAAAGTGTAAACCTAAAGTTCTCTTTGTTGGTGGAATTTTGCTCAAACACGTGATCCGAAATTGAATCAATGTATTGACTAACTATAAATTGGTGACCCCGACCTGATAAACTTTTTGATTCCAAATTTAAATATTATATGTTTAAAAACACATAAAAAGTTTAGTTATAATTTTTGAAATAATATTTTTAGGGAGAAAACTGAGTTGTTTTTTAATTTATGAGCACTTAGGTATGTGAATTTTAATTTTGTATTTTTGTTTTCAAATAAATTATTTTATAGATTGCTCATTTTATATTTTTTATAATTAATAAAATTATTTTTATAAAGTAATCATTGCAAATGCTGTTCGAAAACTGGTTTTCTAAAACGTTGGTTTTTAGATAAATCATAATCACAATGATGTTTGATATTACATAATATTACAAAAACTGTAAGTATAAAAATATATAGTGTTGAACTAACAAATTCATTGATGTATGTGATAAATAAATTATTGCAATTTTTTTCATTAATCACGAAACTACTTGATAAAAATATAAAAATCACTATATTGCTAAATTTACCTTTGAGAAATAATTGGTATGCTTTAAATGAATTAAGCTATTGGTTTTACAGAACGTTTAAAAATTGTCTATAAAAGACATTTTTATGGCTAAGACCGTAAATACATTTTTTTTTCAATTTATAAATATATAAAAAACTAGAAGATAAAAGAAAAATAATCACTTTGAAAAGAATTTAGAAATCCGACGGTTTTTCGAGTTGCTAAATATGTAGCAAGTGCTATTAACTGGAAAATGCCCATTATCTTTCACCCTCTTGGTAATAAACATCTTATTATGATCTCAAAAAGTGCCTAAAATATTTTAAAATTGATATATTGCGTAATTTTGTTATGAATAAAATTATCATTCAATACGAAAATCACGAGATTCAAAATAATTCAAACATTATCTAATAAAACAAAAACATAATATAAATAAATGAATTAAACAAAACAAACATAATATAAATAAATGAAGTGAAAGTCAGTTTAATAATCACGCATTATTACTGCTTGATATAATAATGTAGCTATTTGAAAAAAATATATATTTAATGATCATAATATTGTATACATGTGAGATCTTGTAATTGGTTATAAATAATAAAGGATATTCTATTATTTGTTAAATTACTATTAGTTTAAATTTCATCAAAGTTCATAAATGACATTAGTCAAACTTATCATAAAAATTATTTGAATATGAGATCAAATTTTATTATATTTTTAACTTTACTCATTCATTTTTTATAATTAAGATGATTTGTTTGAATATGTAAAACAAATATTTTAAATTAAGTTATTAAATTTTAAAGCAAAAAGTTGCAAGTGAAGATTTTTGATGATGCTAGGAATTCAATCAATATTTAATATTGATATACTGAATAAACTGAATATTTATTATTCAGTTTTTTATTGTATAGTTCATCTTTTTTACGCAAATTACTACATAACCCATTTCAAATATTTCTATACTTATACAATGCATATCTATTCATATTACAAAGCACCATAGATGTACATATCCAGCAAAAATAATTCATTAAAAAGTTTAGCTAGGTATACGGCATATACAAAATAACTAAAAATACAATACGTATAAAAATAAAATGAAAAAATTTAATACAGTTGCACAAAAGCTTTTCGGGCGATCGCAAAACTTGGATAAACGACCTTTTCGCAATTCATATGATAATAAAAATCTTTTCTGAAGATAATCTTGTTCAACCACATAATTTGATAAAATAATGAGAAAAATAAAAAGCAAAATGCACCTTTGAAATTTAGCAGCACTGATATCAAAATGTATTTGTAATTATAATATGAATATTAATGTAAAAAAACGATTCAAAATGATATAACATGATTTCAATGTCTTAGAAATCAAATAACTGCCTATTGCAATTTAGTTTATATCGGAGAAACGAATCAGATTTTATGAAACCATAACAACAACACACAAAAAATAATTTTTAAATTCCAGGATTTAAAACTATGCTTCCAGAATATATTCATACGTTAAAACATAATAGATTTTTTTAATTCGATTGTGCTAACAGGTTGAAAAAAATTTATACAAGAGAAGAATTTGGCAAGGTTCTTATAGTTAAACTTTTATGATGATGAAACTATAAATAAAAGGATTGAATTCATATGTTCCGCAACATAAATATCTTTCATCTAGTTTCAAACTGTATTTCTCACAAAATAATAAAGAATATGCAGAAGGTTCACAATTAGTTCCACGCATGATAGAATCATGGTAAAAACATTAAAAAAAATATCATTATTATATCTTTAACTAGTTTATAGATAACACTTATCTTGTACACTTTCTAAACAAAGAGGGAGTTTTCTAAAGTTTTTCTATTAGTAAATTTTAATAATTCTTAATACTTGAGACAGTCATTATAATATAGACCGGATAACTACATTTAAAGCAATTTGATTTGTTGTCCCCAACAAAATTTAATTTTTGATTCAAAAGTACGGATTATATTGAAGCAAAACTTCTTCAGGCGCGACTAGGAAGTAAATCTTTGCAAATGCAACGAAAAAGCGTTACGGCCGAAGCGAGTGCCAAATGCCAGCTTGTACAATAGTAAAAAAGTTTTATTCAATGTGGGTTAGCGGGTTAACCCTAAGCGCACTTTTTTTATATATGTATGTATCTTTTTTTCTGAATAAAATTGAATTTGTTCTTCACTGAATACTTACATGATACAGTATTATAATATTATTCATAAGCAAATTCCTGAACGATCGCACTAAGCGTTTACGAGGCAGAGATGTAATGCGGAGAATGAAACAAGTTAAGGAAACCCTTCGGGGGCTTGTTATGCCCCCCGTGAGGGAAAAGATACCTTTTTGATACCGGCCAAACTTTTATCGCATTTACATTTCGCGAAACTAATTTCCAAACTTTATTGCGCGATAAAAGTATAAACTGTTTAAACCAGACCGTGTTATGAGATACAGGAATACTCTTACTTATACATTATAGATACTTGGTAGTATTCAGAAATGTTGAAAAATCATCAATTTATAAATATGAGTGTTTTACAATATTTTAGTAATTGCGAAAATAGTTGATATTCAGAAAAATAAATGAATGAATTAAAATAAAAACTTATAGAAAATATAATCAATCAAAAAATGAATGACAGATGACAAATTCTAGAAGGAGTAGCAAATAAACATATTTATATATTTATAAAATAACTGAAAATTTTCTGAACATGTCTCGATAGTTGGTTGTTTGATATGTGTTATGCGCTGTAATGTATGTTGTTTAGTATTATTCACAGTACATTTTCTAAAAGTTAAAAGATACTGACACAAGCTTATATTAGGTTGGGGATAAGAAAATACATTATTTTTGAGTAGATAGCTGTACTGATAGATTTCTCGTAAGTATCGATCAAACAATTTTAGA
>NW_020537324.1:64351590-64375024 GCF_003426905.1 Ctenocephalides felis
TTTTGTAAATTTCATAATATGTAGGTATATAAAGTGAATGATTTTACAGGAATTTCGAATGATTAAACCAGGCGGTAAATATCGAATGAATAATTTCAATATTTGAAATGCTACGTCTGGCACTAAAATTAGAAAATTCTTACCCCAAAACGCTAAAAAGAAATTCAAGACTGAGATTTTTTCATTGAATAATATATAGTTTTATCCACTTAAATATATTACGATAGGTATGGAGAAAATCTCCTGGCCGGAACTCTCAGGTAGTTTAGAATCCTGGTAATCATCCTATTATGAGCTTTCTGGCGTGACATCGTTTTACAGTTTGCTCCACGGTCCATGCATCTCTAATCTCTCGGCTCTGTTCAGTGTTCACTATCTCATAAATGTGTGTTGTGCTATCACAGTATTAGCCTTAATTCGTCAATAGAAATACAAGGCTTTGATAATAATAACTATGGATTGTTTTGATATTCAGGTAATAGGATTACCGGGTGTAAATCCAGAAACAAATATATAGAATATTCATTTAATCACATTTCTCATTTTTAGTTAATTGGTAGATCTCGTACATGAGTTTGTCTATACCACTATTAGCCTTTTTGCTAATAGTGATATCAGGCATGTGTTTAATTTTAAAATTTTTGTTTGGTATGGGCATTTTCTGTTGTTTGGCATGTTGATCCTAGAGATTTGTTTTTTTATATCTATATAACACATCAATTGCTTAAAAAGTGCAAAACAAATCTAAGAACTATGTCCAATGATGCAGATGCCTATGTGCACAAAAAACATTTTCACAATCAACAGATTTTAACCAGATCATAAGGATTTATTTCATGTCATCTGTTATTAATTTGATGTTTGCTAGGTTGATAGAATTTTCAGTCAACCTATTCTAATCAGCTTTGATATTTCAACTGTCATTTGCTTTTCTTTCTTCGAATAATAATCAAATCAATAAATGATTTATTAACTGTTATGTGATTCCTAAACCAGTGTTATTAGAAATCAATCCAGTGGTTGACCATACGCAATTTGATTCTTATTAGATTTTTGTTTTAATTCTGATAAGATATGCAGTGGTATCCCCAAAATGCTATCTTCACTTTATATCATAGTTTAAATCAGTATCGAAATTTGATGTCACTACTGTTTGATATCAATATATCCTCTATAGAAATTTAGGCATGCCATGTAATAATAGTCATTTTTCTTTAAAGCGACATGAATTTTAAATTTCCAAAAATATAAAAACTAAATTATAACACCATATTTAGTACATATTTGGTTTACACCAAACCAAATCCCGTTCTTAAGCACTATGAGATTATTCAAGCAATGCAAAGGTTTTTCTATCCGTATTTATGACATCGTTGTACATACAGACATAAAAAACTTTACATGAAGGTTTTGAATATATGGAATATGTACGTAAGATCCTGAACAGAAAAAGGATAACGTGCTGCATATCTTGGCAGACGATAAGCATATTTATCATACGGCCGACTGAGTTCCGAACTAAAACACTATTTTATGGTAGGATGCTCACAATCGAATAACTGTCTAGATTTATTATTACCCAGTGCATAGGAAAAGTCAGGACTAGGATCGAAAATTTATCTTAAAATATGTGTTTTATAAAACTGAGCTTTAAAGAAAAATTTAAATCGACTGCATATTTTTTCATAACCAGATTTAATGATAGCTTTTTTTATTCTCTATTTTAGTTACAACTGTCCTCTTAAGGACATTTAGTAAATTTGGGGAATTTACAATTGTCAGTCGTAAAGGGACATATTATACTATCCAGAGTTGTTGTAATAGTTGATCTAGATATCACTTGAGCAAATTATTTTGATAAATAATATTTTCAATGATTTCTGCCTGGTCAAGATTTGACCAGGGCTTTTTCTAGGATAACCCAGAGCCCTTCGGGGTAGGGGATACAATGGTATGAGTATAAATACCTGTAACTTATAATAATTGAGAGAGACTAGCAAATATAATGGGACAAGAAGGTTGTAGAGTGAAGTTCAATATATATCATAAACTAAATAGTGGTTTTATTCATATATCTTATGGTGATGGAATATTTATAATTTACAGTCCGCTTATATCTAATTAATCTCACCACTGCCTAAATTTAATATTATAGTATAGCTAGATTTTATAAGTAAATTAAGATAGAGTAAGTAGACTCTATAAGTAAATTAAAATTGAGCAGCTAAACTCTATAAGTTAAGATAGAGTAGCTACTAAGTATAAGATGAGCTAATATAGGGTATCTGAACTTTTAGTTAGTACAAGTAAGTTGCATAAACTTGCCGATGTCAAAAATAACTCAATTGATCCATAAGATCAACAAAAAAAAAATTAACAATGGATACCGCTAAAAATATTTCCACTGGATAATCTGGGCAAAAAAAAATCGTTTGTTTATTTTTTTATATATAGGATTGAGCGGAGCTTAAAGGTCCACGGGTAAAAAAGGTTCACAATGTAGATATCTCGAAAACAAGTCAACAATTTTTAACAACAATATTTGAAAGTAGAGGTAAAGAGGTGTATAACCAGCCATCACCTTGAGCTATCGGGAAATAAATGGTAATGCTTGCAAATCCCTAACAAAAGCATTTTCTTTCGTTGTTATTTTTCTTGTTTGTCAGCACTGTTATTTAGTTTAAAATAGTTCTTAAATATACGTTATTTGATCGTTTTATATAATATTAGTATTGCTAATTTTGGGTAAGATTCAACAGTTTTTTATATATCCTATAAAAGCTTACATGTGCGTGGAGTAAAAGAACTAACTTTCACAAAACAAAGTTGTAAGCAATTAAAAAAAGTAAACATAAAAGTCAATTAGGTTAAAAAGCATATTTATAAGAAATACATTAAAGAAATAGTTATTTCAATTCGGGCATTGAATATTTCTGACAAAATACTAGATCACGGTTATATACGATGTTATCTCTGCAAAATATGTACCCATAAAATTTATATTTTGCTTTGCTTGAATAATGTAGCTATTATTTTGTGAAATATCTTTGAAATTAAAAACACGACATTGAATCTGTTTGGCTTCAGGCCGTTCAATTTTACCACGCCTAAACAGGACCAGGTGACAAATTTTTGAAAAATAGAAAAAAAAATCTAACTGGAATCACTTATCATAGTTAAATAGTTGCTTGTTTGATATGCATTATTTGTTGTGATATAATTCGGTTGGGTTTCACAATATAATTGCTCAAGGTCAAATTGGACCAAATTGGAAAGTCATTCAATGTAAACAAATGATTGTTAACATACGCAAAATGTATTCTCTTATATTCTGGTGTATCAATATGTAACAAACAGAGTTACATTCGATACATATGTTGTGTATCATTTCCAACAGTCTAACATATTTCAAAACGTCTCTAAGTTATTCACTAAATTCAATATTCATCATCGATGTTCTCCGGAGCATAGCAAGTTTGTTCTAGTTTGCATGTAATGCAATTTTCTAGAAATCCACATTTATGCAGAACACCATACATTTAGTGAATAGAATGCAAGTTACAAATGTAAAAATAAGAAAAGCGTATGATATGTTAGGTTGTGTCAGACGGTTGAATACAAAAGCGCGCCCGCTATTTTGCCGCACGGCTGAATTTCTGATGATGATATGTGTCATTTTGTGTAATATAAAGCTTTATTCTTTATTCTTTTACATACTTTGCATTCTGTTTTGAGATACAAAAATGGAGTGAGATATGAGTAGTTTAGAAACAGAAATAGTCTTGGAAAGGAAACCTCAGGCTTATCATTGACTATTTTTTATAAATAAACCGCTTCTCATAGGCCTATAATATTTTAAGGTGTTCGATTTGAGTATCAATATATCACCATGCAAAGTTTCATCAAAATCCCAAAAGTGTAAACCTGAAGTTCTCCTTGTTGGTGGAATTTTACTTAAAACACGTGATCCGGAATTGAATCAATGTATTGACTAACTATAATTGGTGAATCCGACCTGATAAACTTTTTGGTTCCAAATTTAAATATTATACATTTAAAAACACATAAAAAGTTCAGTTATAATTTTTGAAATAATATTTTTAGGGAGGAAACTGAGTTTTAGGTTAAACACTTTAGTGTATGTGAATTTAAATATTGTATTCTTTCTTGTTTTCAAATAAATTATTTTATAGATTACTCTCTAAATATTATTTTATAATTATTAATAAAATTATTTTTGTAGAGCAGTCACTAAAAATGCTGTTTGAAAAACCGGTCTTCTAAAACGTAGGTTTTTGGATAAATCATAATCACCAACAAGTTTTGATATCAACATCAAACAAATTGATTGACTCTAAATATAATATTTTTAATATTTATAAGAATATCTCTCTAAAAAGTGCACAAACTATAGGTATAAAAATATTTAGTGTTATGCCAGCAAATTTAATGATGTATGTAATAATTTATGGCAAATACTATTAACAATCACAAAGCTACTTATTAAACAATAAAATCATTATATAAACTAATCTAAATTTACTTTTGAGAAATAATTGGTATGCTTTAAATTAAATAAGACTATTAATTTTACAGAATTTTGAAAAATACTCTATTAAAGACGTTTTACGTGTTAGATGGAAACACATAATTTTTTTCCAAATCGTAAATTTATAAAAAGCTAAAAGACAAAATAAAAATAAAAACTTTGAAAAGAATTTAGAAATCCGATGGTTTTTCGAGTTGCTAAATATGTAGCAAATGCTATTAACTGGATATTGCCCATTATCTTTTACCCTCTTGGTAATAAACATCTTATTATGATCTCGAAAAGTGCCTGAAATATTTTGAAATTGATATATAGCGTAATTTTGTTATGAATAATATTATCATTCAATATGAAAATTATGAGATTAAAAGTAATTCGAACACTATCTAATTATCAAACAAACATAATATAAATAAATGAAGTGAAAGTCAGTTTAATAATCATGCATTTTTACTGCTTGATATAATAAATATAGCTATTTGAAAAAAAAAGAATGAGCATAATCTTGTACACATGTAAAATCTAGTAATTGGTTATAAATATTATAATATATTCTATTTTTTGTCAAATTACTATTAGTTTAAATTTCATCAAAGTTCATAAATGACATTAGTCAACCCTATCATAAAAAATTATTTGAATATGAGATCAAATTTTATTATATTTTTAACTTTATTCATTCATTTTTCATAATTAATCTGATTCGTTTAAACATGTAAAACAAATATTCTACAAATTTTATGAGTATTAGGAATTGAGAAGCAAAAAGTTGCAAGTGAAGATTTTTGATGATGCTAGGAATTCAATCAATATTTAATATTGATATACTGAATAAACTGAATGTTTAATATTCAGTTTTTTATTGAATAGTTCATGTTTTTTACGCAAAGTACTACATAACCCATTTCAAATATTTCTATACTTATACAATGCATATCTATTCATATTACAAAGCACCATAGATATACATACCTGGTAAAAATATTTCATTAAAAAGTTTAGCTAGGTACACGGTATATACAAAATAACTAAAAATACAATACGTATAAAAATAAAATGAAAAAATTTAATACAGTTGCACAAAAGCTCTTCGGGCGATCGCAAAACTTGAATAAACGACCCTTTCGCAATTCATATGATAATAAGAATCTTTTCTGAAGATAATCTTGTTCAACAATATAATTTGATAATATAATGAGAAAAATAAAATGCAACCTAGAATTAAGCAGCACTGATATCAAAATATATTTGCAATAATTTAAATATCAATATTTTTTAATATATATATATATATATATATATAATACTCTAATATTATAATGTATTAACTCAATTTTTAGTTTGAATTATAACGCTATCTTTTTATATAAATTATCTACTTTTAACATAACCAAAAATATATGAAATGATCTAACATGATTTCGAAGTCTTGGAAATCAAATTAACTACCTAAATTGCAATCTAATTTATATTGGAGAATCGAACCAGAATTTTGTAAAACCGTTACAACAACATAATAAAAACAATTTCAAAAATCCCAAGCAATTTAAAACTATGCTTTCAGAACATATCACACTTTAAAATACGATATAGACTTTTTTAATGCGATTGTGCTAACATTTTGAAAAAAATTTATACTAAAGTAGAATTTGAGAAGGATCTTATAGTTAAACTTTTATAATGGTAGAATTTTAAATAAAAAGATTCAACTCAACACTCTCTGCAACAAATATCTTTCATCTAGTTTCAAACTATATTTCTTACAAAATAAGAAAAGCTGTGCAAAAAATTCACAATCAGTTCAATATATGTTAGAATCTTGGTAAAAATATTTTTTAAAAACGCTTTCTTTATTATGTTTCTAACTATTTTACAGATAACAGATATGTTGCACACACTTTTAACAAAAAAAAAAGAGTTTCTAAACTTTTTCTAATACTAAATTGTAATAATTGTTAATACTTGAGATAGCTATTAAAATTTGAATGGACAAATACAATTACAGCAATTGATTTGTTGTCTCCAACAAAGTTTAGTCTTTGTATTTAAAGGTACGGATTATATATTTATATATGTATGTATCTTTATTATTTTTTCTGGATGAAATTGAATTTGTTCTTCACTGAATACTTACATGATACTGTATTATAATATTATTCATAAGCAAATTCCCGAACGATCGCACTAAGCGTTTACAAGGCAGAGATGTAATGCGGAGAATGAAACAAGTTAAGGAAACCCTTCGGGGGCTTGTTATGCCCCCCGTGAGGGAAAAGATACCATTTTGATACCGGCCAAACTTTTATCGCATTTACATTTCGCGAAACTAATTTCCAAACTTTATTGCGCGATAAAAGTATAAACTGTTTAAACCAGACCGTGTTATGAGATACAGGAATACTCTTACTTATGTATATAGATACTTAGTAGTATTCAGAAATGCTGAAAATAATCAATTTGTACATATTTTTAAGAATTTTCAATATTCAAGTAAATGTGAAAATGGTTGATATTTAGAAAAATGATTGGCATAACTAAAATAAGAACTTATAGAAAATATGATCAGTCAAAAAATCAATGGCAGATGACAAATTTTAGAAGAATTAGCAAATAAACATTTTATATTTTTAGGAAATAACTAAGAAATTTTTCTGAACATATTTTGATAGTTGGTTGTTCGATATGTGTTATGTGCTGTGATGTATGTTGTCTGGTTTTCACAATATATTTACTAAAAGTCATAAAATACTGATAAGCTAAAAATATTATATAATGCGATACTGAAGAGGATATTTCACTCGATGATGCATTTAATACATCTTAATAAGTATTAAAGCATTTTTAAAAATTCTATAAATTGTGAATATTGAAAAATGTTTGAATTATTTGAAATAAAAACCTATGGAATTTATAATCGATCAAAAATTGAATGACAAATGAAAAATTTTAAATAAATTTCTATTTTAAGGGAGTAACTGGGAAACTTTCTGAACATATTCCGATAGTTGGTTGTTCGATATGATTTATGTGTTTTGATGTATGTTGTTTAGTTTTCACAGTATACTTACTGAAAGTAAAAAAATACTGATATGATGAAAAAATTAAATATTGCAAAGCTGAATGAAATAATACAGGACAATATTTATAAAAACATTTTTTTATATTCTATAGATTGCGAATATCCAAAAATGTTTGAATTAATTAAAATAAAAACTTATGGAATATATACACAAATAAAAAATAAAAAATAACAGATGAAAAACTTTTGAAAAAATTTTTTGCAAAGGGAATAACAGAGAAACTTTCTGAACATATTTGACTCGTGGTTATTTGATGCGTATTATGTGCTGAGATGTATGTTTTCACGTTACTGAAAGTCAAACAATACTGAAAGCCTATATATTGCGAAGCTCAATGGGATATTTCACTCAATGATGCATCTAAAACAGCTCAACAATCATTCACTAAAGGTACATGCGGTATGTTTCATCTAGATAACTAGATGTAACAGAATCTCATTAAATTTTTATTTATTTGTATAAATAAAAACTAGCAATTAACTGAAGCTGAAGGAACCATATTATGAGAAGAAATGTATAAGCAATATATGTTTTGAAAAAGAACAAATTAATAATTCTTGTATTATTTGTAAATTTGCAGTTCTGGTAACGTATTTGAAATTGAAACCTAATAATAAGATAATTGCCTGATAAGGCTCATATATTCATATATTAAAGAGTTGCTACTTTCATTGGAAAAATGTAAAATCCTCATTATATCACATCGATATTAGTAAGGTGACCATACGCGCATCACATTTACAAATTTTAACTTCCATTTCCAATTTTACGAAAATTAGCAAACAAATGCTATTTTTTTTCAAGATCATTATGAAGAGAATTTTATACAGAGCTCAAAAGCAAAAAACATATGGATAAAAAATATAAAATAAAACATCATAGGTAAAAGAGGAGTAGGTATATATAACATATAATCGAATAGTAAAGTTTTTACTAGAAGCTTGTAATTCTGTTAATAAAACAAATTGTTTTATTCTTATTTATTTGTTGCATCTTTAAATAATATTTTTGCTATTTTAAATATATATATATATATATATATATATATATATATATATATATATAAGTTATTTAGCATACACCCGCCAACGGTTTAGTCCCGGTTTTGACTAAAAAAAATATAGTCACCTTAATATTAGGCTATAAGTAATTTAAACAAAAAGTAATAAAATACTTGAGATGTACCAAATTCACGATTCGTACATCATATAAAACAGAACTGATGTACATTTTCACTTGAATAAATATTTAACTTTCCAATATTTCTGTCATAAATCAAAATACCTATACCATCTTTAGTCAATACAAAAACTGGCTGGCCATCTATTATACGTTGTATTGAGTTAACCCAATAAGAATTCTTACTTAAGTTGCCTTCTACATCATCAGTATAAATTTATTAATATTTGATAATAGATTGAACAACTATTGTATTGCTTCCTAAAACACTATATAGTTGAGGAGAAGTATCATCATGTTGAATAAATAAAAAATAAGAGCTTGCTATGCTTTAAAAAAATGGAATTTTCATATCGAAAGATCTATTAATTTTATTGCATCCTAAAACACCATATAGTTAAGGAGAAGTATCATCAAGTTAAATACATAAAAAAATTATTATTATAGAGCAAGGCAATTTAAAGAAATATAATTTTTATAGACGAAAGTTCTATTAATTTTATTACCAACACCAGGTGTTTCTTCACATCAGAAGGTGTAAATTCGCAAAACGGATATAAAATTTGTACCGGCATTATGTAATTACTCAGAAGATCCATCAAAACTGAGCTGAGAGATGAATCCGTTTTATGCAACGTTGTGCACCGGATTAGTTACTGAATTACTGTCCCGACTCATTTGCTGAAAGTTGGAGCAGCAAAGCAATCAAAATTAATGCCCCGCGGTGCCTCTGTCTGGCTACTGCTGCAGTAACTCTTGTATTACATACACTCAATTTTATTACGTAGTGATAATTTTCTAAAGTATCCTCTCACTTGAAATTTATTCATTAGTAATGTTTCAGAACCAGAACTGCCACTCCACTGGATTGGATGGGATTATTACGTTTCAGTTAGAAAATGATGGTGTTTTTCCAATAATTAAGTTCATAATAATATAAACTATGTCGATTATAGGAAACCAATTGAAGTATAATTTGTGTCATGCCTAATTTGCAATATAGTTCTGTAACAATAATTTGACAAATCTATAATTTGCCTTCTAGAGTATCCTGTAATATCTCAACTAATTTCTCCTAATAGAATAGGGCGGAGCATAAATGTCCAATTTAAGCAACTTTGAGCAATTATATTATGAAAACCAAACCAATTATATCACAGCAAATAAAACACTTCAAACAAACAACTACCAGACTATGTTCAGTAAACTGACAAATTTAATTCATCATTGCAGAAACGTGTTTTTTGCTGTTTTTCAAAAATTTGTCACCTGGTTTATTAAAAGTACTAAACAACAGTACTCACAACCAAGAAAACTAACAACAACAAAAATGTGATTTGCAAACTTGGCCTATAAAAACGTCGTAAAAATCAAAGTGATTACATACATCTATTCCCTCTACTTTCAAATATTTTTGGTACAAAATTTTTCACCCTAGTGCAAAAGTTCATAAAAAATAGTAAATACAATACAAGTGAATACAATAATAGCTGTAAAATACTCGCATGCTATGCACATTATAAATAGTTCTCTGATTTCTAATTGCAGTCTGGATATTCAGTTTATTACATTTAAGCACTAAAATAATATAAATATAAATTTGCATGCAATCAATTGTTTGCATTTTATAATGGCAATGCACGTTTAAGTTTTAATTTTATAATTTTTTTATTAATATGGCTTGTATCAAGAGTATGGGCATTGCAACTACAATATTCCATGTTTTATTTCCGTGTTGAACAAACTGGTGTCAAGCAGAAGTGATATGGTTTTCACTTTAAAATACAGATAAATATAATTTAATTACAATTATATAACATCACTACTACTATTACTACAACTCGATTCAGATAAGAATAGTGTGAGAAATTTTCCATTGCCATTTTACACCGCAGTACCCGAAATGGGCCATTTTCAATTGAAAATATATTTTAGATTTATATTTTAGACAAAAATTGATATAACTGCTTGAAATCAGGTTATCCGAAGCAAGAATTCTAACTGACGTTTTACAGAATTATCTGATAATTTGATGTGCATTGGTCTGATGATCATTTTTGACCTATTGATGATGTTATTTGTAACTTTTTTCTAGTATTAGACCTCCTCTTCCAAAACTTTCATCAATACTTTAAACAGTCAATATAAGTGAAATGATTATTAACTCATTCAAATTGAATGCTTGATTCTCTCAAAAACTGAATAGCCATTTTTGGCAATTTTAAACCCTATCATCGTTCAAAAAAAACTAATCAGCATGTCTTCGTGTCAATACGAATCTAGTGCTTAATACCTTTTAGAAAAATAACATAATCAACTTCTAAACTATAAATTATTAGAATAGATGCAAATAAAATCAACTGCAGCATCAAACTACAAATAATATCAACATGTAAATGATTCGTTATTACACTTCCTAACAATTGTGCATCGAAAGCTTTGAAACAACTGAATTTCCAACAGCTTTTATATCGTCATTTAATTTGTAAATGAGAGGATCGACTTTTAAACCACAGATTATTAGTATAGATTCGAATAAAATCACAAAACAGCAGCTTCAAACTAGAAATAAGGTCAACATGTAAATGATTCTTCATTTTTTGCTATCGAGATTATCTCACTTATTACTTAAATTGTATGATATCTTCCTGTATTGTAGAAGTAAAATGATCAACTTTCAAATATCAGAATAGATGCGAAAAAATTACGAGTTGGTAGCATCAATTTGAAAAAAAAGTAATAATGTGACGATTTTTTTCTACTAGCTATCAAGGCACGTCAAAGGTTTTGGAAAACAACAGAACATTTAAGCTGGTACTTAAAGCGCTTAACCATAGCATTTTCCATCAAGCTGTAAATAAGATGGAATAACCTTTGAAGATTTTTAAATTATGATATGCCTTAGGTCAAAAAAACAATCACAAAGTAGCATGATCAAACTGAAAATATAATCAATATGTAAACGATTCGTCTATACTTGCTACGACTCTCACATTGTACTTACAGTATTTATTTAAATAAGAGGATCAACTTCTAAACCATAAATTAATAGTATAGATTCGAATAAAATCTTAAAACAACAGCATCAAACTAGAAGTAAGAACAACATGTAAATGATTCATCATCACTTGCTATCAAGAGCGCTAGAATGACATTGAAAACAACGAAAGTTCTCTTCTAGTATTTTAATTATTAGATTTCTAAATAAAATAAATAACTTTTCAGCCATAAACCATCAGAATAAATGCAAATAAAATCAAGAACCATAAGCATCAATCAAAAAATAATGTCAACATGTATTCGTCATTACTTTCTACGAATTGCGCATCTTGACTTTGAATACAGCAGAAGTCTCGCCTTGTACTTACAACATTTAAATCTCCCTCTAATCTGTGAATAAGATAATCAACTTCTAGACCATAAATTATTAGTATAGATGCATTTAAACCGTAAATTATTGTGCGAACGAGGTTTACCTCCCACAGCATGCGTTCATAATGCAATTACTACGTTACACGGCGGCTCCGTAGTTCGTTAATCCAGAAAATTCAGAGCGAAATCCTCTTGTAAGCTTTAGAGGTTACCGTTGGACGTAAGCCCGTAACTCGCCCGTTGCGATTCATAGTCAGAAAGCTGGTAAATATTAGTAGTAAATTGAATCGGGTAAATTCTATTTTGTACCTGTGAAGTAGACGATTTAAACCCCACCGATTAGAAATGGATGGGGAAAGTGACAGGATGAATGAACAGTTGTGATAGAAGTGGATATTCGTATTCTATGATGATTATAAATATATAAATATGGTTGGTTTATTTGATACCATTGGCTAATTCTTAAAAATAAATTGGTTAGTAAAATATGGCATAATTTATGCCCATTAATTTTTGTGATAATAAAGAGAAATTATCTTAAATCTAGATGAAATTACAATATAAACTTTTGGATCAAAATAAATGATGAGTTTTAAAAGGTTTTCAAATGTCGGTCAGGACACAGAGGTGATAAAATCAGAACTATAATAGCTCAACCTAGTCTCGGGTTTGCTGGTTCGATCTCAAACATGCCCAAGTCAGAGTTCACAGTCCAGTCATTTAGATTTAAATTATGTAAGAATCTCTAAATTCGAGATATCCAGCTGTAAGTCTGTAAATACTTGTATATTGACACCCTAAAAATTGTCTACCTACATATGATAGGGTGTCAATACCATATGTAGGTTTTGAGACAACTTTAGGATGTCAATATATAAGTATTTACAGACTTACACCTGGGTATCTCGAATTCCGAGGCGAACTTACTATAATGACTGGACTATCAAGCAGCTTTGATGTAAACTTTTTACTTGAAGATATGGATCTCAAATCGCATCTTAGCAATCATTTTTTTTACATTTTTAGCTATATATTTCTGAAACTGACTTTGCCAAAAACTAATCACCACGTCTTCCCATCACTACGAATTGAATGTTTTTTTAATCATTTAAATCGGATGCCCTATTCTATCAAAAACTTTATTTCGATTTTCTGCACTCTTTGCTCCATATCTAGGCAACGGCTGGACCAACCTTTCCCAAAAACTAACCTGCACTAATCCCCATAAATAGTAATCGAATGCTATTTCTATCATCCAAATCGGTTAGGCGGTATTCCCTAAAATGTCGACAAAAAATTACATCCACACATAATTACATATACACACACTCCTCCCTTTTATCAGAGGTATGCCAAAATGTTCAAAAACCTCTGAAACTTGAAGCTTTGCAAATATTTCACTTTAAATTTTTGAATGATCCCAATAACTTATCCTACGGACAGTTAATAAAAATGTCACCGAATACTTCGAGTATATTTAATTAGTCACATCTAGATTGGACGACTAATAGGTTGCAGTCCATTCAAGAAGCTATATAATAATGCCAAAAGCAATTACTGAAAGTCATATGACAGATGTAATCAAAAGTATAGCAAAAATGTTAATATCGTAATAGCACCTGATAATACAGGTAATGATAAAAGTAGTGAAAAATGGGTAATAAAAAATTAAACAAAAAGAGGTCGATTTTGTTTATTCTTCCATGTCCTATATTTAAACAATTTGAAATGAATTGACAGCACCTAAAATTGAAGATACACCTTCTATATGAGGCTTTAAATGGTTAAATCCCTACTTAATCCTCTATGAGCAATGAACATAATGATTTCAGGCATATTAGAACATTGGCATATTAGCCATCGAAACGTCATGACCAGAAATCTAGTGAAGTATCATGGCATCGAACGGCTCAAGAGAAATCGGCCCCAATATAAAATTCTTCACTAACATTCTGATACAAATTATTCTATTATGCATTGTGCACTAATCTACAATATTACATATAATGTTGCACGCTATTTTGAATTTTTATACTCTTAATTTACTTTTATATACTCCATAAATCAACAGCGAAACGGATTGCTACTTGGTAACCTTTCGAACTTCTTTCCTAATATAATTATCTACCAAAATTTCTGAATATAGTTTTCTCTTCATAATGACAGATTGTATTCTATAATAGCAAATATAAGAAAGAATATTATATCATAAAACATATTCTTCAACATATTAAATATACAAATTTTTAATTTAAGATATTCAAAAATCTTACACGTGTTTATTTATAATTTCTATACCAGACGAGCCATATAACCCTCAATAAGTAATAGGATTTCCAGCCCTTTTAAAAAAACGTAATTATCATGGATAGTAGTAAGTATAATACAATTTTCACGTGATGAAAGATTGATTATATTTAAATATAATTTATTTTTCGTCTATGATTCGTGTCGTGAGTTATAAATAAATATTGACCAGCGTTTGGTCTATCGCAACGTTCATCGAGCGGTTGACGGCGAACGGGTTGCGTCCGCACGGCCTACTATACACTGTGGGGCGACACGCTTCGCGGGATAATTAAAAAAGATAATTACTTTCGCAAACAAAATGTACTCTCCAGCCGGTGAAACATGTCGAAAATAGGGGAAGCCGGACGACATTGATCAACCTTGTGTTTTAACATATCCCTTCAAAATGTAACATATAGTTTGACAATTGACTACAGTGAGTGAAGAAATACATTTGAGGGGCCGATTCTGCCACGAAATAGAGCAATGGTGTGGCAAGGTTAAGTTATGTAGCAGTTTTCAAATAAAGTGGTACTTAAAACTGTCAAAAATATATGTGATTGCAGCGCAGTCAGGCGTTTTATATAAAAAACCTATTTCTAGACAACGCCATAAGTAAAAAAAAAACAATTTTATCATAACACATCTTTGAGATATGGCTTGATAACTTATGAATAAAGTTGCATTTAATATGCAAAACGCAATTTAATATGATCACAGCAAATACATGGCATTTTGACAGAATTTAGTGACATTTCATATGAAAACTGGAACGTGACATAGCCTTAGCGTTACAATTCTGTTAAAAGTATGCTAATAGAAATGATTCTATAATTGGCAATTCTTAACAATTATTATTAAAAAATTCTTAAAAATTATTATTATATATTATATAAGTTATTGTTATATAATTTTTTATTTACATAAGTTTTCCGCCTATTATATGTTATTCTGGAGTTTCAGTGATTATTATTTGGTTAATATGTTGAATTGGTTTATTTCTGCAAGCAACTTTTCAATAGAAACGCTTGTGTTGGTATTATTTAACAGATCATAACACTTTCACAATCATTTTAAAATAAACTTAGATTATTAGAGTGAAAAATGACCTTTAAATCATAAAACTAACAAAATATCTGAATGTCATTATGAATGAAATATTCGTCAACGATAAAAGAAAGTTTTTCAGAAGATGGTGTACAAAGTTGTAAAAAGTATGGTGGGATATGTTATATTTTCTTCGCAATTCTGATACTTTTCATATGTTTTGAGATTCAAATGTGTTTAACCGTTACTCCATGGAACATCTGCGTAAAAAACGCTATATGTTTCAATACACATATCTTCTTTCTTATTGATCTATTATATATTTATTATCACACTATCTTAGGACAGCAAAAACAAAAATAGAATTTTTTTGACACCTCAAAAAAAAGATTCCTCCAAAGAGAAGACTCTTCAACAAAAAGTCATCAAAGCAAGGAGACTCCTCCAAACAAAAAGACTGTTTGAAACCAGAAGTCTCTTCAAAAAACACAAAATTCCTCATAAATAAAAGAACCACCATAAAAAGAATCCCAAACAAAGAGGAATCACAAAAACAGAAGATCCAAAAAAAAAAACTCTTCAAGAAACCACAAAACAAGAAGTATTCTAAGATCTTTGAATTCGATCTTGTACAATTACAGAGAGCAAAACTGATGAAGAAATCTAATAGAATAAGATAATTGTAAATCTAATTTAAGAAAACAATTTTTACGTATTATTAACTCTGCTGAAGCTCACAGAGTGCAAATATATAAATATTAAAATAATATTGTTATTTTAATGATTAATAAATGAATCCTTAACAGTTTTTCCCCGGTATCCTTTATTGCCACGGGACGTCGAGCAATGAGACCATCGCAGAACACACCCAGACAATACGTATTGCACGACCATGCGGGCCTCATATGTACACAGGGAGCGGTTTTGTGCACTTTTTTTTACGAGACTACTGACAGGTATTACCATGTAGTGAAAATGACTTATGCAGGGTACCGAATTAGCTGTGAACTCAGAATGTCAATATAAATGTATGAAATACACCAGCAACAAAGGAAATGATAAAATTTTAATTTCAGAAATATTTAGACTTTTGCAGATGTTTCATATTTCATTACAACAATATTGGTTTCAGATTATTTCAACACTACACCGAATTATTTTTTGTGAGAAAGTGTATTATTCTATATCATCCAAGGGTAGAATTATCGCTTGAAATATGTCACGATGTAGTTATAAATTTGATATGTTATATACATCAATAGAAATATATATCGCAAGCAATATTTCACCATATATCGCGCATCTTGATGTATCTGTCAGGCAAAGTAATAATATCTCTTTCGGCAAAAACGGGTATCATGGGCATGCATATCTTATGTCAATCTTAATGCATTATATACACATATATATATATATACACACATATATATATATATATATATATATATATATATATATATATATATCAAGTAACAAATCAAAAAATACTATACAAATTCTATATAAAAATAGAGTTAAATTTATATTTCAATTAGAATGAAATGTCTTAAAGACAAACATCATGTGTCTAAATTGGTTATTATTATTGTGTTGAACTGTAACAATTTTGATTTGTTTGATTTATTATTACTAGAGCAAATTTGCTCCAAGTTAGATTTAGTGTGCCATGGTATTTGCAATATTTCTATATTCTATATTCTATAAAAGATTATATCTCATATAATCAATTCTAATAAAATCATCGTAGAATAGTAAAGTAATGAATTTTAATTAAGTATAACTAGTTATTTATATTATTTATATAATTCAATTCTCGATCACTCAATTTACTATTTTTTTGGTCAACCTTTCAATGAAGTTTTATAGTAGCATTCTCTTTCATTGTTCTCATATTATTCATTTTAATACTTGATATTGAATATAATAATATTGGAGTGCAAAAATTCTAATTGCAAATTATTATAAGTACTATCTATGATTTACTAGTAATGATCTTTTCCATTATATTTGAAAACTGTCGACTTTCGATAGGTATTATTTTTTTGGTGAGTTTGATGTGTATTTCAAATCAAGCCCCATCTTTATATTACCAAAATATCAAATACTAATCGTTATTAATAAACATTAATTGAGTATTAATTTAAAAATTGAATTTTTATAGAAAATATTCCCTAAGAAGCTGTAAAAATTTGGTTTGCAAGCATCCAATAAACGGTTAATGATGATTCTACTACAAAGTTTTAAAAATATTATATTGTTCACTACATGTCTAGGTTAACATTGTAATTCAATATGAATATATTAAAATTGTTACCTATAGTATTCTAGCAAGTAGATATATAAAATTTCAACAGAGTTCAATATCGACTCTCTCTATAAGTAATTTAAGTATTTATTTATTACAATTTAAAGCCAAGCTATAAATGCTCAAATTAAAATAGATTTTGTTAAACTGCGTTAAAGAAGACATTTTTTAAAAGTTCAAAACAAATTTCTATTACGCTTCAAATATCCAATAGAAAGAGATAGCATTTTCAGATTCAGTGTGAATGTTCAGTTTTAGATAATTGAAGTACCATTTTTAATTAAACGAGTGCAACGACGAAATTGTCGATTTAATTGCATTGATAATAGTTTTGCATACTATTATTACTTCCCGAAAATAAGAGTAGATCTCTAAATGGTAGATTGCCAGATGTATAAGCAGAATCTTAAATGTAACTACTTGTCTAGAATTTTGATGCAAATTTGCGTGGTGATAAATTTAATAGTCTAAACAAACCCATTTTAAATATTGTAGATCTACGAGAACAAGTAACGTTATAAAAAATAATTAATATAATAGAACTTTACATTTACATTGCTTTTATATTATGTGTGCATATGGTCTTGTGGTTAAAG
The DNA here is from genome assembly GCF_003426905.1 of Ctenocephalides felis. NCBI lineage: Eukaryota > Metazoa > Arthropoda > Insecta > Siphonaptera > Pulicidae > Ctenocephalides > Ctenocephalides felis. The sequence goes on from NW_020537324.1 coordinate 64,370,008, forward strand.
CAACGCCTTTGTTGTTTTATCTGCTTTTATCAACCAAAAGATCAATAATGTTCAATATTACCCCATGTCTCTGACACTTTCGGGTTTATCTAACTGCGTAGATAATCGTGTAATAGGAAGTCAATGAAGAATTTATGCGGCATGTTGTATTAGAGGAACACACCACGCACTATTATTATATTCTCGTGCCGAAAATGCGACATGAGGCGCAGTATTGTATGTTGTAACATATTATGATGATAGATAAAGCAGATACATTTGTTTGCTTCTTGTTATATGTTGATACAGATTTATGCATATACCATATCTGGATGAAAAACTATGAAAGACTTGAAATAAATGGTTTTATTCCGTGTGGATCAAACGTATTTACCACAATCGTGGACGTAAATGCTATAGCATTCAAAATTTATTTAGGTCTATTATTTTGAATATAATCTTACATAATCTTACGTTTTTGTAATTATTATAACTGTCATAGAAAGAATGCTGTCATAGAAGAAAGTTATTATAACTAATGGATTCTTTAGGTATTTTCGTATTATCTTATTTTTTCTCGTAGTAACTAATTATCTTGGGCATTGCGTAAAATAGAAGTGTAATCCTTGACGTGGATGTTACAGCATTCATAGTATATACAGTTAAAGCATTTTATGTGCTTAATCAGATTTGGGATATGACAATCTACTTAAACACAAAATGACTTAATGTCCACGAACGTAGAAACAATATTTATATTTTTACATACACTGTTAAAAATATAACATATTCTAGTATTACCAAAAGCCTTAGCTATATCACGTAATTTATACTTAAATATTTTTGCAACTCAAATGATTTAAAATGAAATGATGACACAATTATTTTTCCCTGGACTTTGAAATAAAATCTACATCAAATTCAACATTAAAGTGACTATATTGGCATTAAAAAAAACTCTAATTTTTAAAAGCAAATTGCAATAAATAAAATTAATAAAGTGTATACGGTTGTGCACTATTCCAACACTAAGTCGAACTGTTTTGTTGTTGACTCAAATGAAAACAACAATTTTCATGAAAATCCAGAAGTTATTGTAAAAATTCAAAAATTATTTTAAGAAAAAAACCATAATAATAAGTTTCTTTATGAATTATAGCCATTTACACTAATTTATCTATGATTATAGCAGATTTTTTTTCTTGAATATTTAGGTAATTCAAACTCCGATTAATTACTGAATGTCTTCTCATTGTAAAACATATTGTAATTGCAATAAAACTAGTAGTGTATGCCTTCGTGTCTTAAGGCAAATTGCTGGAACAAACATCCCGTACCGTCACGAAAACTTTAAGGATTATTTAATGTTTTCAAATAGATTATTATAAACATAGTAACATTTCCTAATATTTATAAGAATTATATAAACTGAACTATAAAGTTAAAATTATTTATTTGAAGTATATATGTGAGCTTTAGATTCTTAGCTAGAGTTAAAATTAAAATCTGAATTATTTTCGATATACAAAAAAAATTGAAAAAAAAAGTTGATTTTTCCCCCAAAAGCAATTGTTTTGTCAACATAAGCAGAAAGTTATTTGAATCATTCAAATCGAATGCTTAGTTCTCTCAAAAATTGCCATTTTCTGTATTTTATTTTTTCTGGGGTTTGCCAAAATGTTCAGAAATCTTCAAAATTTGAAGATATGTACATATTTTTATTTTAGATTTTTGGCCCATTACTTTAACTTACCCTACGGGAAATTAAAAAAAGGCGATTTCGATAATATGCAATACTGAACATCCTATTAGCATGAAATGATATCGAGAGATACTAGACCAAGCTGTTTCTTTGTTTTTTACGGTTTTTTGGACAATCCTAATGCGATATCAAAAATCCAAGATTAATTCAAAAGATATCAGTTAAAAATCATTATGTTTAAGTTCCGGTAAAAATAAAATCTGTGTAATTACTATCTGTAATTAAATACTTCTAATTACAATTAGATACTCTACTTTCTGTACAGAAGCTTTCTGCATGAATTTAATATTTAAAGTGTATATTCTATCTCCGAATGTCTTTTCCGAAGTGAATTTTCCTGTATGTAGTCACACGCTCGAAGGATTTTTACTAAAGCTCACGGCATCCGCGCGCGTCCGTACCGACTAGACGGGGACCGAGTGGGAGACCTGGGGCGACACGGCGACTGCAGGTAACACTCGAGACCCACCGTACCGTGATACGTGCGCGACAGAGCGGCAGCGATTCTTGTGCTAATATACCCTTACTTCTGCGTAGGGTTGTTATTTAATATACATAATACTTATAACATTATCGTTTTATTTTTTCTTCAATTTCTTCAAAATTGTTAGGATGTATTTTATTTATTTAGTTTTAACTATTCTCATTTTCATTACTTTTTTGTATATTTTTTACTTCCCGAAGGAGAAGTTTATATTTTCATCAAAAAATCCGATTCGCTAATTTTATGTTTTCTCGACGTTTCAAGCCATTCTGAATCGAATGAGACCAAATTTGGAAAAGTATGTGTGTGTGTGTGTATGTGAACAGATTTTTTGCTGTAAATCGACGTTTTCTCAAAAACGGCTGGGCCGATTTCAAAAATTTAAAAGCCATTTGATGTTTGTGGGACGATCGGCCGAGACGTTTCTTTATAAATGACAGAAAAGTGAAAAAATTTTCGTCTACGTTTTAGCCCGAAATTCTAAACCGATTATAAAAATTTAAAAACCGTTCGAAAGATATTGATTGGGAATCGTGCTGATTAGTTTTTGGTAAATATCGGCCGGGCCGTTTTCTTGTAATAAAGTGTTAAAAAATTTATTTCGGACGATTTTCATTATTATTTTTTTGACGGTAGATACGGTAGATAGTCTTCTAGATCATACTAAAATATTACGGCCCTACGACAATTGGTTTAACTTTGAAAATTCGTCAAAGTTTGCAAAAATTGGTATCATTTTTTTGGCATTTGTCAAAATTAGACCTTTCATCGACGTTTTCTCAAAAACGCCTGAACCGATTTCAGAAATTTAAAAGCTATTTGATGTATTTCGATGAGGACTATCGTTTGTCAGTTTTGTGCCAAGCCGTTTCTTTGTAATTTGAAAAAAGTGTTAAAATTTTCGTCCACATTTAAGCTCATCCTACCGAACCGATTTTAAAAAATCAAAAACTGTTCGAAAGATATTAGTTGGGAATGGTACTGATTAATTTTAGGTAAAAATCTACCGAGCTGTTTTCTTGTAATTAACTGTTGAAAAAAAATTAAGCCAATTTTTATGGAGTTTTTTTAGCGATATATGCCATGATCTTATAAAACTTACTGACAAATAGTTTACGATCTTACGACAAATAGTTTGATTTTAAAAATTCATCAAAGTTTGGGAAAACGAGTAGTTTTTTGACATTTGTTAAAATTAAAATTATACTATTTACTTGGTATAATGATAGAGTACTTGGTCTTGAACATAATAAAGTCGTGGAAACTGGTTCAATTATAAAAATTATTGATTTTTGAAAATTTGCTTTCAGAAAATACTCCGAGTCAAAGTGTTTGTTCGTTTTCAATGATGTGTAATAAATCCACTCGGAATACTTTTAATTACTCATAATTTAATTTATTTTTTATTGATTAAGTCAATTATTTAAACACATCGAGAAGTTCGTGTAACTTGCCTCAAGGCTAAATACCAAACCAACTAGTTTTAATAAGATTTTTAGGATTTTTATGATACCCATCAACACATATAGACAGTGTTAGATTATTATGAATCACTGCTATTACGAATGTGATGTGTACAAATTTAATTTTACAAAATAGAATTAAAATTAATTTAACTGACAAGGATAAAAGACCGAAAATGAAGAATCGGACTAAATATTTATATTGTCGTAATTATCAACAACTCATTAAACGGTTGCATTGCATTGCATCAACTAATTGGCATTAAATAGAGCGAAATTTGAAATATTATATTTATTATTTATTACTATCTATGTTAGATAAATTTATCAACTTTTATAATAGATAATTTAATACAAATATTCATATATCTAAAATTGAAAAATAAGTCCGCTATATAGAATTTGTAGCAAAAAAATATAATAAAATTTTTAAAATTACTAAAAAAATATATAAAAAAAATTAGTAAATGAGAATACAAAAACAAAAATAATACCCGATCACAATATGTGTGGTTTCACTATGGAAATTCAGTCATATCCGAAACATGGTACAAAATTTCAGAAATATATACTTCCAATAAAATTCTGAAAATCAGTGATGAATTCTGAAATTAAAATAACAACAAACTTAAATTGTATTCAGACGAAGTTTCAATGCATATGTGGAATATGATGAAAAACCAAATTAAGCTCTACCGATATGCATATAGAGATGCAAGGGATATTGCATTTCACTGCCATTTGTTGCATCCTAGAAATATTTGCGAATATTACGAAAGTTTAATTACAGATGAAAAAGCTAATTTTAATATATAGTACGATAAAATTAAAATATATAATAATGTCAAATTCGTAGTATTTTCGACTAATTAATTTTTAACGAATAAAGCTATTCTGAATCAAGCCTTATTTCAGGACATATAATATTGATGTCAAATGATATGGCATTTAAATTTATTTTTGTATTTTATTTGTCAGTAAGATAATTGAAAAAAATATCAAAATAAATATTTACAAAGAATATTTTTTCATTTTTTTATTTCTTTAGTTTTGTTTCCTTTATTTCATTATGAATAAAAATGTAATCTTTTGCGTTCCTCCTGGTATGAACTGTTAAATAATGATTATATAATAATGAGAATAATCATAGCAATTGCAATTTATTTTTGTGTTTTATATATTAATTTCAATCTTTATCTTCAAATCGGAACTCAAAACGTATTAAATACTATTAACCCTCTATGGGCCTTAGTTTTTATTTAACTTATTCACTAATTTTACTAATTTGAAAAAGAGAAACACAAAATCACTAATTGTAAGTCTATATAT